>NW_028281173.1:0-178711 GCF_059751285.1 Brachycentrus maculatus | reverse complement strand
TGTTATATAATCGTCAAATCACAAATTAGTGCATTAAATATAAATTATATTCATATTTATATTAATAATCTTAAAAGTGGTAGTGTACAAGTGCTTATAATTTGAAGTATAGCTTCATGTGCATAAGAGTTTTGAGTAGGAAAGTGACTTTTGGATTCTGTGGAGAAATCTTCTAAGAAAAACACTGCATTTCTGATGATGAAAAAGATATCACAGTCATGATTGTTTCAGCCACGCGAAATTGCGGAAGAGTGTAATAATACACCCAAGTAGATATATTTATCTAAAGAGTAGTTTGTTATTTTATTACCCCTGTTATGTGAAACTTATCTGCACTTCTTAGGTAACCATTACGTAACTAAACAAAATAACATTTCATTAAATTGGTATACATGTAAACACACGTTTCATTTTATTTTCAGTATAGTTAAATTATGGAGCTGTATTTTTATTGGTATCATATATAATTCAGCAAAATAGTGCGTCTTTATTACTTTTCTATTGTAATTTAAGATCCGATTAAATTTTAAGTTAAAACAACATCAAGTATTTATTTATATTATTTATTGCTTAGGCATTAACTTTGTGGAATGACATGATTATTTTAATTAATTAAGAATTAGAATTAGAGAACATCGTCGTGGACTAACAAGTAATTATTTTTCGGAATTTGCAAATCATATCATGGAAAGTAACCACTCATTTGACTCTCATACACTTAAATTATTACACTCTGTTACAAATAAAGGTCTCATGAATAATTTAGAAAATTTAGAAATACATAAAATTTTAAATTCAGATAAAACAATAATTAATAATATACTGTTTTAAAATACGTCACCATTATTATCAATGTTTCCTTTTACAAAAAATGTTGTTCCTTAACCCCCCTACCTATATTTATTAACCTTTATATTCGCCTAAATATGTTTTTATTCGTTAGTTTTAATTTGTACCAGAAGATGAAAACAACTGTCGTTTTCGAAACTAGTCGTAAATAAAAATAAAACTCAATTCAATGGATTATTCAAGTGTTTAATTTAATTAAAATAATCAAGTATTTATATTGACTCTTGAAAAGTAAAGATAAATTTTATAGAAAATAAATTATTACTGGGATAAAGTAAATAAATTATCAATTGAGAAATTTATAAAACCAGCTTATCAAAGTGGTAAGCAAGAGGATATAATGCTTCACTTCTCTGTATTTGTAAACATTATTTACTCTTTTGAATTCATTCCTTATATCGTTCACTCCTTTCAACAACGTCAGTTATAAAAAAACTTGATTTTTCAGGAGATCGTTTTTAAAGTTTAAAAATATAATAAAATTTATTAAAATTAAATATCAAGCCACTTATTGAACTTTTTACTGCGCTTTTTCTCCATTTGAAAAATGTTTAGTTTGTTAAAAAAATAATTAAACAATACATTTTCTTCAAAATACAAAAACAACACTTTCTGCCCTGTAGCGAGTAAATATAAATTTTTTGACATCTCATCAAAGATTATTTTATTTTTATTTTATTTTATTGGAAGGAAGAACAACAGTTACAAAACATGATACATACAGAATACAAAAAATAAAATCATGAGTACCAATTATAGTTCTTCACAACTATACATAAGAGAGGTCTGATATAAAGGAAGAGACATGAGACAAGGATGGGATAAAGAGAAAAGGAGAAGGCAGTGATAGGAAAGAAAGAAAAGGAAAGGACAGGGAATAGAATTACTTTTTTAGGTTTATAAGATTTCGAACAATTTAGCTTTAAATTTTGAAAGATTGGAGTAGAACATATCAAGGTGTGTACAACATTCATTAAATTTCCAACAACTTCGATAAATAAAGGAATTTTTTGAATAGTTCTTTGTTGGTGCTGGATTATAAAAGGTATGACTATGCCTATTGATTCTAATTGGACAGTGAAAAGGTATCTGCGCAAGAAGATAGGGGCTGTCAGTCATATTATTTATAACTTTTTACAAAAAACATAAATCTGATATATTCCTACGTTTACTAAGTGAAGAAAAAAGATGAAGAAGAATATGGAAGTCTGTGCATTTACATTGATATTATATTTTTATATTAAATACTTTTTGATATTATACACACCGGCTGATTATTTCTGACTCCTAGCCTGTCCAGTTTTATGTATTTAAAGCACTTAATTATGCCGAGTCGTCCTTTGCACCTAAAAATATTTCGTCATATTTGCTTTATATATTTGTTTTGCCGTTATTAGTGACCTCATTTGTTTAACATGCCCAGACCTTGTAACAAACTTGATTAATTTTATCGAAAACACTTTTTCAGCCTTGCAATCTTTCTTTATTTTATCATTCGAACATCTACCCCAGTCAATTTTTACAATCATAGTGTGTACAAAAAAGAAGTTTCATTTTAATATGAGTGAACATGTTACCTATACGAAACAGAAAAAAACATTTTCGGAAAAATAAATCAAAACGATGCTGGAAGAAGAGGGGTTAAATGTTGCTAGACAAAAACATTTGCGACTGAAAATGATATTTATATTTTACAGCGGGAATATTTACCATGAGATAAGCAATCCATACAGTAATTCCTGTGGGCGGATACAACGAATTCCACACGAGGCGTGATGCAGAAGTCGTTTCCTACACAGATGATGATAACCACAAAACACTGAGAAGTATGTTTCCCATAAAGATATTCCTTCAACTTCATAATGCTCGTGAAATCCTAGAATGCGCGAATAGTAAATAATTGTTTTTAATTAATGTTTTATTTAGTAAAGACCACTATTTCTTAAAATCTACTGTGACACGTGTTTCGATGCATTCCGCATCATTTTCGGTAGGTCATTCCGCATCGCGTACGGTGTTTGAAAATGATTGAAAATGATGCGGAATGCATTGAAACACGTGTCACAGTAGATTTTAAGAAATAGTAGTATTTACTAGGTAAAACATCAATTAAAACTGGATTGATTTTACCATAAAGTGACTTCCGAATCAATTAATGATATTAAATAATTGTTCCCTACATTTTTGGCATCCCAACAAAGACATAGAAGAATGTGGAATTCTGGGTATTTACAGGGCTTCTGACCTATCATAGAATGGATAGTTGATACACTCTACACACGTGCAACATTCACCGATCTACCCATGATTGACAACCACGCTACTCAAATTTTTGGAACTCCTAGATGTGCATATGATCAATTTCATGACACTTATGTTATCCAACGTTATTTGTGTATATAATATAAGTAATAAAATGACAAAAAAAAACAACCAACTAACTTTCACGCCGCTTCTAAGCCGCCGCTTATGACCCGTCATAGGCTGGTTAAGTGATACATTTACACACGTGAAACATTTACCATTCTACTTATGATTGAAAAACCACAATGCTTTAAAAATTGCACTCCTAGAAATAATTTAAAAAATTAAAATAACTTTTCAGTGGAGAAAACCAGGATTTATGAACAAGTAAATACTTAGAAATTATATCACTGCAATTGTGAAATTGAATATTGATCAAAAGATTTCTCGTAGATTCCGTATAAACTGTATTCTCCAATTTTGTCCCCAGGTGACATCATCCCGCTTTCAAAATTGTAATTCGATCCCATTACTGAATTCGCTGCATACATTGCGATATCCCTTACAAACTACTTTTAACCGTGGGATTCTAAAAAAAATATACGCAAAACCTAATTATCTAACTGGCCAGTATTTTTAATCGTTATTTCCATATTATTTTTTGTCATCTCATCAAAGATGAAGAAGAATATGGAAGTCTGGGCATTTACGGGGCTGACGATCGCCATAGGCTGTTTTAAGTGATCACTTTACACACGTGTAACGTTCACCAATTCTACCCCTCATTGACAACCACACTACTCAAATTATTGGAATTTCTATATATATGAACCAATTTCGAAACGTGAACCATTAGAACTTCACTAGATACATTCTTTTCATCTATTGGTGAGATGAAAAGAAGCTTTTTTTGTTATATACATGTTTAAAGATATTTTTTTGAAATTCCCAATTTAAAATACATTATAAATCTAAAGAGAGTTGAAAACCAAATATTCTGATTTCATCAGTTGATTCGGCAGTAATTTTAGAAAATATCTTTACGTTTTTAATTTAAGTTTCACTTAGTGAATTAATTCTTTAAATGTATTGTTTCGATGCATTTGGCATCATTTTCAAACACAATATTACGGTGATTGAAAATGATGCGGAATTAAATTTACAACTAATAAAAAAAATATTGATAGTTTTTAAATTAAAGTTTTATAAGTTTCAAATTTAATTTCAGGTTTTTGATACCTGAAATTTGAGATAAAACTTCATCATTGAAAGTTTTAGAATATAACAGTGACTTGATCGCTAAATGACAACAACATTCCAAGGACACAACTGTAAATTTAGACTAACTAAAACCTCAAATATGGTGTTTGAAAATGATGCAAAATATATCGAAACACGTGTCACAATAGATTTTAAGAAATAGTGGTATTTATCAAGTAAAATTTAAATAGAATTTAAGTTTTTTTACTATTTAATTTAAGAACTAAACTAGCCATGGGTAGGCAGAGAAAATAGAATAATACAATAATCTGTTTTTACAAACAATCTACATCTCTTCCACATTCATATTCATGCATTTTCTCATATTTTATGTACTCGCCGATACTTTCAACTTTGATGTATGTTAAGAAAATACCTGTATGTATTTAATTAATTCAATGTTGATGGTATGTACCAATTTCATAATATCATGTTAGTCGTAACATTACACTTTGAAATTAATATGATTACTTTAGAATATGTTGTGAGAGAAATGAAAATAAAAAAATCCTTCACTCGAGACTTCAATTAATCAAAACATTTCATCCGTACTGAAATAATGACCAATTTAATACCACTCGACAACTTTTCAATTATTATGTTAGATGCAGTTGAACACCTTGAATCAAAATAATTCGTCATACGCCATGAGTAACAAATTATTTAAATATAATAATAAAACACCTGTATAAGACCACATTTTGACTTTATTTGTGTAAACACGTCAAGTTTTGAGAACTAGAGTTTTTTATGAAAAATCTCTAGTTCTCAAAATTGTTAGGTTTATTTTTCTTAAATCAATGATTTATTATTATGCTTAAATAATGAGGTGATTCCAGAAGTTAATCTTCACAAATATTGTAACCCACGAATAAGACTGGGTGTATTATGCAATACTTAGTAAAATTTCACGTTGCGCTCTTAACTATGAGATATGAAGAGTTTATACGTAGGAAAAAATATATTTTATAATATCAGTAAATATATGTACACATATATATATATATATATATATATATATATATATATATATATATATATATATATATATATATATATATATATATATATATATAAATATATATATATATATATAAATATATATATATATAAATATATATATATATATATATATATATATATATATATATATATATATATATATTTATATATATATATATATATATATATATATATATATATATATATATATACATACATATATAAAGAGCATCTGAAGCTTTTGGAACTAGTCGTATTCACATTAATAAACTCGAAAAAATAGTCGTTTGGAAGAGTTTTCTTTTTATATATTCAAATCAATTGATTCCACAAAGTGAATGCCAATTCAATAAATAATCAGTAACAGATTCACACATTTTGATAATATTTTTACATGACCGATTATCACAACAACTTAAAAACTTGTTTGAATATTATATAAATAAAAAATAAAATAAAAAAAAACGAGAAAAAACACCGGTATATGTTAGCCTTTGCGAAATCCTGACCTACAAACATCGTTGAGACGTGTTGCGATATTTTTTGAAAGAAATTGAAATTATTTTTACAAGATTAATACGTTACTGTTGAGTGACAGAGGTCAGAGGTTTATTCAGCCTTTTTTGTCTCGGGATTGAATCACGACTAACCCAGGGCTCTATACGTAGAAATGATAAATACTAACAATAATACAAATCATGACTGAAACCTTACGCTACGTTTTACGGTAACAGTCGGCGAGTAGTCAACAATCGGGCAAGCATTATCGCTATAAAACCACTATTTAACTAAAAACTAACTTACCATCTTCTCGATTCTTGCAGGAGTATTGAAAGCTTTCCCACCGCATTCCCAGATCTGATACAGAAGTATCTAGGCTTCCTGACAGATCTGCTCTTGCAAAGGACAGTTTTTTTTAACTAAGTTGCGAAACTTATTGAAAATGTGAAACAACATAAAATTGAATCCCGATTTTACTGTGAATCTTCTTGCAGGGATAGCAAAGAGATCATAACAAAAATATGTTTTTGTAAACAATCTTCGCTTCTTCCATGTTCATACATACCCGCCGTTCATTCCGACTTCTGACCTGACCACGACCAAGCATTTGAAATTCTTGATCATGGCAAATTTATCTTGGTCTTCGTCTGTTCCTATTTCCAGCAGCATTTACCTCATAAATTTGTTTTTTTTCTGTCCTTTCTTCACTCATTCGTTCCACATGTCCAAACCATCTCAACACACCTTGCTTAATTTGATCGATGATGATTATGTTCAGCCTTGCACTCATTCCTAATTTCGAACATCTATCATATATCGTTTTATAGCACATTCGTCTGAAGCATCGCATTTCGACTGCATTTGTATTATACTTTTAATAACTCCATGCTAAACTTCCATACATTAGGATTGGAATCAGAACTCCTGACCGGACACAAATTTCAAGTATTTGAAAAAGTTGATCATTCCAAGTTTTCCTGGGTCTTTCTGTGTTTCTTTTATCAACCAACCAACATATGCCTCACAAAAAATACCTCAACCAAAGCACATTTCAAGTATGCTTAATTTCACAATCCTTGCGGGTATGCAATATCTCTGCAGCTGTCAAGAAACGCGCTGTCCGCCACGAGCAACGTTGAGTAATTACATGATAAACAGATAAACAGATAAACAGATAGCACTGCCATTAAGACAGGTTAATGTTTTCTTTGGTCTCTCAGCCTACCCCGTGCGGTTATTCATGATGGGCCAACTCCATGCTTCACATCCATACATAAGGATTGGATTCAGGACTTCAATGTGTACTGCTGGTTTATGGCATCTTACGTTGAGAGGTTTGATTACTTTAATTATGATTTATTTTACAAAAAATATTATTATTGCTACTACTAATACTACTACCAGAGGTAGGCAGAATGGATGGAATGCCATATTCTTCTGCCTGATAAACACTCCTCGCTTCCTTCACATCCATACATCTAGTCATACATGCTCTCCGATTACGCAGACTTTTGACACCACCAGATTTTAGGTTCTGATTGATCTGATCGTGCCAAGTCTTTTTCGGCTGTCTTCGTTCTATTCTCCCGCTCACATTCGCCACATAAGCATGTTTATTTTCTTAGTCATTATCTCGTCATCGATTCGCTCCATATTATTATTAAGGTAGTCAAAAATGCTAACCAGTGCATTACCGTGCCTAAAAACATTATCAAGTAGGTTATAAATATTTTGGTTGTTTATATAATTCGATCAAAGATTATGTTTACCTATCTTGAAACTATGATAACTCAATGAGGGAGTTACAAGAACATACCAATATCGGCGAAACGGGGTAATTTCGTTGTCATCATAAATCTTCAACTATTCAATGGCTAAATTTATTAAAATACAGGCTGCACAGTACCCATTATGCGTTTCACATGGCGGGTGATAAATATCCCAAATTGAGATATTGACTTAGTGACCCAAATTTCTTTTGTTTCAATGAAATAATTTTTTATGAATGAATTATTGAGTCTATATAAAAAATACAAGAAGTTTTTGTTGTGGAGATTGAATTAAATTAAGCGATAAAGGTGTAACTCTACCTCTATAAATTATGTTGGGAAATCAACGAACGAATTTGCATTTTGTACACTATATCACTCGACCAAACACATTACATCAGTATTTGAAAGATTTATGGAAAATGACATTTGGTTTGTGAATCACACGTAATTCGATACGTTTGTATTTATTAAATATTATTTGAAGAAACGATTTTTTTTACTTAAATGAAAAGTATTTATTTGATATACATAAATCATATACTTTATGAAAATCACAATACTAATAATAGATTAAAATAAAAACATCTCAACGGACATGTGAAACCATTTATAGAAGTTTGGTTTTTGCTCTTGTCATAGGCTGATTAAGTGACCACTTTACACACGTGCAACATTCACCATTCTACCCATGATTGACAACCACACTACTCAATTTTTTTGGACTCTCTATATACATCATGATTTATGAGTTTACAAGAGCCATCTTTGTTGGATTGAGAAAGTTTTTATTTAGCAGAGACCCTTTTATTTGGATGTATGCTTAATTCTTACCGGATTATTTTACATATTGGGAAATGCCTCAAAACATGAATTGAATTTTTTTATGCAGCTTAGAATTTGACCAGATTATTATATTCACAATATTTTTTGGTATGTCCAAATAATCGTTCAGAAATATAGGTTTTAACAATTTAAAAAAAAATAATAAAATTAATGAAAAGTGAAAATAACTCGTATGTGGAGACACCCAGATTTTTAAGCAAATATTTGGACACACTCAAAAATATTGTGAAAAACATTATTTATCGATACGTATTTTATATTATCATATTGTTTTATATTCAATACCTATACTTTTCTATACTAGATAACAATGTACTCTGTAAATTCATACAATAAACTTAAAATTTGTTTATAAAATTAGCCATAAGTGGTGATATACCATACATACGTTACATATGTATCTGTAGTCATGTTATTTGAATGCGTTTCATGTATCATGAAAGAAATTAGTAGCTCTATAATAATTAAATACATATTTTCCGATCTAGTAACTTTGAACTAGGGTAATAATTAATTATTTTTGTGATTTGAGACGTAATGTAGGAAGTTTTTATAAGAACGCATTATGGCATGATATTCAAAACAAATTACGTAAATCTATCACAGTCGCCTTTCTGATCAACTCTTTGGTAGCAAGCTTGATGCTTTGCGATTTTGCCTCTCTAGAAAAACCTATGCAAAAAGAACGGTGACGTAGAAGCGTTAATAAATTATTACCTGTTCTTTTTAAAGCTTTTTTTATGAGGGTTCTCCTATATTGGTGATTTTAAAGATCAGTGTAAATAGAGCCGCCACATGTATGGCTGATTGTGAATGCTAGGGAGGACTGTTCTAATTTTATTAAAATAAATTTGTTCTATTGAAGAGAAAATTTGTTTAAAAAGTATATTTTATGCTTGTTTTTTTTTTACCCGTTGTTTTTTTCCTAATTAATATAGTATTTACCAAGTTTGGTTGTCGTGCCGAATGTTCCTGAGTCTGAGTTTTTGCAGATCTTACGAAATGTTTTGGTAAGTGAAAACAATTTTAATTATGGTTTCCTCTTCCATATTCATACATCTCCTCATATACCCGCTGATCATTCTCCGATAGACTTCTCACCTGACTGACCTCTTTCTGTTATTTTAAATACTCGATCCTGCCAAGTTTTCCTCGATCTTCTTTATCTTTATATATTCAACTAAATTAGCCTCAAAAATTTCTCTTCACTAACTCGATCCACATGCGCAAATTATCACAACATACATCGTTTTGCCGCACATTCGTCTGAAAGATCGCATTTCGACTGCATCCAGCCTACTTTTATCCTTCTTTTTCTAATTCCATGCTTCGCTTCATACATGTTGGAAACGGGACTCAGTCGTGTACTTGTATTACAATATATTGAAACATTATTATGTCTTCCTACTTAACGTAGTTTTTTTTTAAAATTATTTTTTACATAAAACACAGATTTTTTGAGTCTACTAAGCTGTATTTGTCCAACTCCGTAGTGTAATGGTCAGCATGCTCAGTCACCATTCAGGAGGTCCCGGGTTCGATTCCCAGGGGAGGGTGATTTTTTCACTCTAATATTTATTCAATATTACCCTGGACTGGTGCCTGAGGCGGAGGGCTGATCACCTTTCCTTAATGTGTAAACGATCAAGATAACACTGTGTTTATATGATGCAGTGCCCTATGCACCTATGCGGTGTGAATAAGGGTTTGAATGAATGAAGTTGTATTTTATTATCAAAAACACATACAAAAATAATATTGTGACAATTATTTCGCCTAGTTATGGTATTTTTAAACGAATGTAAGTTTTTTTTATATCTTGAATCTCTCATAATTTATATAAAATATAAAGTATAAATTCGATCCACCCTAGCGTCGCGTCAATCGCCGTTTTTTGTACGGCTCGCTTGATCAAAACGTGATCTCAAATTGGGAGATGAAAGTATCGATAGATGCTCTTAGCCGGCGTCTCTTGGAGAGATGGTCCATTTGTTACCATTGTTGTTTTCGGTTTGATTTATCGGCAGTGTTGTGACTCCTAACTGATTTTCAAATGACGCCGTGGGAACCGAACCGGCCAAACCGCGAGCGGACTCACACGCCAGACGTTTGTGTGGACCATGTAGTCGATGTCAGCTCGCATTCCTTTTCCGGTCATATGGCAGATAGATCATTTCACTATTGGCCTTTTGCATTCTTCTTACAGGAAACATATCCGAATTTGCTTAGGTTTTCAAAATTGAAAACGTCTTCATATTTTTCGTATTATTTTTTGACATCTCAACAAAGATGAAGAAAAATGCTAAAATCATTTATAAGACAAAATCCTATCCTAAGGTTAATTTGATGAAAACTTTATTTTATCAGACGATGGATTTTCCACCCTACGGATGACATATCAAGACATATATGGGTACATACATGAATTTTAATATTTGAATTTTGTACTGACATTTCTAAGTGAAACTGGATTTATATTATTTTTTGACATCTCAACATAGATGAAGAAGAATATGTCTGGGTATTTGCGGGGTTTGTGACCGTCATAGGCTGATTTAAGTGATACGCACGTGTGACATTCACCAATTCTACCCGTGATTGATAACCACACTACTCAAATTCTTGGAGGTTCTTTATACATGTATGATTCAATTTCAAAATTGAGATGTCATAAAATAAATAAAAAATTACCCAGATAATTGTAGATAATTCAGATTGAACAAGTATTTGGACACACTCAAATATTTGTTTTCATATTTTACACAAATATGCGTAGGTACACGCTGGGCGCGTACGTTTCTCCTAATGTGGAATACGCGATAATCGTGGATAAATGATAATAATAAGTCAAATGGCTTAAAAGTATCGTTGCGCAATTGAACATAATATGCCCTCAATATAATCCTGCCCATAATCAATATTAAACGTCACATTGATTTTTTTAAAATCAGGTATGTCAAATACTTGAAAGCGGCCGGGTCAGGAGTCGTAATAATCGTCGGGTATGTATGAGGAGATGCATGAATGTAGAAGAGGCAAAGAATGTTTGCAAAGACAGAGTGGTGTGGCGTTCGATTCTCTCTGCCTACCCCTGCGGGAAGCGGCGTGATGGTTAGTTAGTTAGTTAGTTAGTTTTTTATGCAGTGGTCTTGTATCCTTTTAAAATGTGCGCAGTAATTCCATAATTTTTTAAGTATGACTGCTTGTAATGCCATCTTGAATTACTTCATTTGAATATAAGTGAGAGTCATTCCAAATTATTATATATAAGTTTATTGTTATTTCTTGTAACCATTTATATATATATATATATATTTTTTAAAATTATTCTTCCATTACATTTTATTAAATATATTTGCCATATGAACCATAAAGGCTTGCAGACTTCCAAGGTTTATCAAGGTATAGAATTTTAAAAAATGGTTTCATTTATTTCACGGATATCTACTTACAATAAAAATTAAAGATATAACCATTAAGATATGAAGTAAGAATTGATTTTTTTACGACTGAAATTGCTAAATGCTATAAGCGAAATATCTAAATCGATTTTATGTTTTAAATTTATCCAGTTATTAAAATGATGTATGGTTTGGAGTTGCATTTATGTTCTCAAGAGCAGAAATTTCTCTTAGTTTCTTTTCGAGGCTGGGTATGAAAAAATGAAGATCGTGAGATTTGGTGGTCGGCTTCGTCTACTTTCGGAACAATATGGATAATAATTCCATCGTGAGTTGTTCCAGTCAATATTTCGGATGTCACTTTGACGAGCGTGTCCCGAAGCGACTATTCGCCACACTACACGGTCCACAAAATACCAGGTACAAGTCTTTGTAACGTACGGCCGCATTGAAGACGAATATCGAATCGCAAATAATATCTGCTTTCTTAAAAATATGTTTAATTAGATTTTCATTAAATTTTCGAATTATGAATTGTTATATTCTCAATGTTAAATGGTCCGCCTCCGTAGTGTAATGGTCAGCATGCTCGCCTACCGTTCTGGAGGTCCCGGGTTCGATTCCCAGGGGGGTTTAATAAATATAAGTGATTTTTTCACTCTAATATTTATTCAATACTACACTGGACTGGTATCTGGAGTGGAGGGCTGATCACCTTTCCTTCATGTGTAATCAATCGATCGAGATAACACTGCGTTTACATGAAGCAGTGCCCTATGCACCATTGGGGTGCGGTAAGGGATTTATTATTTTATTATATTCTCAATATTATTAATATTAAATGCATTTACTTTGTGGTTAGTCGTTTTTACTTATTTATTTTTTTACAAAAATGTTAATAATATTAGTTTATAACCACTCACCGAGATTTTAATGTCTACCAGTTTTGAGACGTACCCGTCTCTTCGTCAGGACAATCACTACGCAAACAATACCCACCCTTACTACACTATGCAAACAATACCACCCTTCACCAACATAGCACCATTTACACACTTAAAACTACACAAAATGTTTAACACTGTTTGTTTATTGCGGAAAAACATATTTTTACCAAATACGACCAATCTACTATTTTGAATGTAGGTAATATATGTTTTCTTTCAAAAATATGTTTAAATAGGCATTTAATAAATTTTCAAAGTATGGATGGTTTATCGCGAAAATAACTTGATATTCTACCGAATACGAGATATTTACCATTGTGATTGTAGGTAAATATATGTTATATCTGCTGTGTTAAAAACAACATGTTTAATTAGAAAATTTAACATTCAGTAAATTTTCATAGTATGGATGGTTTATTGCGAAAATAAATAGATATTCTACCGAATGCGAGATATTTACCATTGTGATTGTAGGTAAATATTTGTTTTATCTGCTGTGTTAAAAACAACATGTTTAATTACAAAATTTAACGTATGGATGGTTTATTGCGAAAATAAATAGATATTCTACCGAATGCGAGATATTTACCATTGTGATTGTAGGTAAATATATGTTATATCTGCTGTATGAAAAACAACATGTTTAATTAGAGAATTTAACATTCAGTAAATTTTCAAAGTATGGATGGTTTATTGCGAAAATAACTAGATATTCTACCGAATACGAGATATTTACCATTGTGATTGTAGGTAAATATTTGTTTTATCTGCTGTGTTAAAAACAACATGTTTAATAAGAAAATTTAACATTCAGTAAATTTTCAAAGTATGGATGGTTTATTGCAGAAAAAAAGATTGAAATTTTATCAAATACGAGAAATTCACCATTGTGATTGCAGGTAATAATATATTATATCTGCCACTATAAAAATATGTTTTATTGTAATATGAATTTGTGAGGCGAATCTGGTTGAAAATGAGGAAGACCGAGGAAAACTTAGCATGATCAAGTATTTCAAATACATATTAGGAAGTGTTCAAGCCAGGATTCATCGGGAATAATCGGCGGGTATGAGTGAGGAGATGCATCAATGTGCAAAAGGCGAAGATAGGGTGCAAAGACATATTGATATGGTAGTTATTGTTTTGGCATTCACTTTGTGGTAAGTCATGATGAAATTGTAAAAGAATAAAAAAATGTTTTATACCACTTATAGTGAGATATAATCATTTGATTATAACGACTAGTTTCGGAAGCTATGCTTCCATCTTCAGATCTAAATATAAACATATTTTATATTTAGATTTGAAGATGGTAGCATAGCTTACAAAATTAGAAATTATGATTAAATATATAATAATTAATAAATAAAGTGGTTTTATTTTATTGATATGGCGTTCTACAATGCTCTCGTTCTCTGCCTGCCACTGCGAGGAAGCAGCGTGATGGTTTGTTAGTTTATTATTTATGTAATTCGTGTATATAATTCGTTTTTGTATGTATGAATATTAAAGAGCAGAGGAAGACCGAGAAAAACATGACACGATCAGGTATGCCAAATACTTGAAAGTGGTCAGGTTAGGAGTTGTAACAATCGGCAAGTATGTATGAGGAGATGCAAGAACGTGGAAAAGGTGAAGAACATTTGCAAAGACAGAGTGGTGTGGCGCTATATTCTCTCTGCCTACCCCTGCGGGAAGCGGCGTGATGGTTAGTTAGTTTTTTTTTTAATAATACAGAATTATTAGGTATCAGCATTATTGCGAAAAACGCAGTAATTTATGGCAGGTAATATTCAAAAGAATTTTAATAAGAATCGAGTAACTTTTTTGCAGACTCCACTAAGTGCATGGATTCCTCGTCTATTAAAATTTCGTTTCATTCTTCGAATCGCTTAGGGCAGAGAAATTACGTTCAAAATGAACTAGGCGCTTCACAGAACTAGCAATACTCTTGATACAGTACAAAAAATACGTATACGGAAAGTGGAAACTCATTAATATTTAATTGCAAACCATAATTTTCACACTATTTTTTTTGGTTAGAATCAATCAATCTTGTATGGTTAAAAAAAAACAGTACACCAATACATCACCACAAAGACCTCCATTTTTTAAAAGTATTGTGCAGGGTATGCAAAATTAACGGAATACATCATTACCGGAAATCGGTATATATATGTACATCACATGATAATTTACAGTAATTTTTATAGTGTTAAACAGTACTTAATAAATATATAATGAATATAATAAATAATTTAATATGATCCGCAAAACATTGTATTATAGATGTTCAAATGGTGATACAAGAAAATAATCCAAGGCTGAAATAAGCATTAGGGATAAAATTAAGAAAGGTGTGTTTAGATGGTTTCGGCATGTGAATCAAATCAGTGAATAAACAATAGAAATAATAGACTGTATGCATAAAGTGTTAATATTCCATTTTTGTTTGATGAAACGTAGTACAGTAAATCTTTGATTTTGTTTGACGTGTTTCTGTAATTTTGATGTTTTGGTTTTGTGCAAGTTCTCATATAGTGTGTTGCTGATAATTATTGTTTTTCTAAATAGTGTTTTCTTGAGTAATTCGTAAGTTCATATGTGAGGATTGTTTTAGCAAATATGTAGTTGTACTTAAAAAGAACGATTTAAAAACATTCTTATCGTTGTATGAAAATATGATAGTATGTATTGCTAAGGGTGCGTTTTGAAATTAAAAAATAAATTACAATAATAAGCGGTAAATGGAACAATATTTATCGATAAAGCGTAACCGATTTAAAGTCATATTTACCGGTTAACTAATTTAAAAAAATGACTGGTAATGCATGCCGTGATTCATAATTACAAAAATAAACGGTAAATATTAATTATATTAGTGAATCATATCCGCTCCCTAGGTGGAGCATATGGAGTTCTGTAAATAGAACATTATTTATCGGTAAAGCATTACCCGATTAAAGCCATATTAACCGGTAAACTGTTCGACAAAACAAACCGGTAATGCATGCCCTACTTAATAATTTTAGTTTATGAGTTGGGAAGGATTTGGGTACAATTTTTTGCTAGAGTTACGATGCGAATTGTTTTCGTGTACTGTACCCTATGGTGCTGGTATTCGAATTGGTGTAATATCGGTGTTAACGGATGTTTAACCATCAATTAGACCACCGAGTACCCTCGGGTATAGAGTTCCCACGTACTGAGATTCAATTTGGCCGAAAAATTGGCTCGTTAGCAGCCCATCTCGCGGTCGGGAGATCATAATTATTTGCCTGTGTTATTGTGCTGTTTATACTTGTATTCGAGAGAAAGCGACCACTATCATATCAGAAGATTCTGAATGCAGATAACAAATAGCGCTCAGGTTGCAACATATAGCTAACGATGATGGAAGATACCAAAAATACTAAAAACCGCATAACAAAACCAAAAAAGGCTAAACAGTAGATAGTGGTGTTTACATTGATAAACTCAAAAAGTGGTTTTGTACCAGTGTTTAATTTTTATATAGGGGTTAATATTTACCACTATACCCATGATTAACCAAAAAAGGCTAAACAATAGATAGTGGTGTTTACATTAACAAACTAAAAAGTCATTTTGTACCAGTGTTTAAATTTTATATAGGGGTTAATATTTACCACTATAACCATGATTAACAACTAGGGGAACGATTCTGAAAGAATTTTACATAAATTTCATGAAGGTAACTGGTACATAATAAAAACACACTCAACTCAATCATAAATGATACCGAAAACTCGCATGTCAAAGAGGTGTCAATTGAATGTTGAATATTCATACAACTTCCGATATTTGAGTATTGTGTATTGTGATATATATATATATATATATATATATATATATATATATATATATATATATATATATATATATATATATATATATATATATATATATATATATATATATATATATATATATATATATATATATATATATATATATATATATATATATATATATATATATATATATATATATATATATATATATATATATATATATATATATATGTATATATATATATATATATATATATATATATATATGTATATATATATATATTTATATGTATATAAATAAAATATTTAAACTTAATAAAATAAAACGGCTTTGTTTTAACCACTTTTTATTGCTACACTTTATCCAACCGGTTTCGACAAGAACCTTGTCATCATCAGGGTTTATGTACTAAATCTAAAACATTGAAATACTCATAGTTGATTACCCTTACCAAAAACTTCCACGCACTCCACTCCGTACACTACATGAAAATATGATTTTAAAAAATTATTGTGCATTGCATAGCGAATACGTCAACTCCGAATGACAACTTAGTGGGAGTTTTTGGTAAGGGAAGGGTAATTAACTATGTGTGTTTTAGAAATTAGTACATTAACCCTGATGATGACAAGGTTCTTGTTGAAACTGGTTGGATAAAGTCTACCAATAAAAAGTGGTTAAAGCAAAGTTATTTTATTTTATATAGTTCATAAAATGAGCCACAAAGTATCTACGAAAAACATTCAAGAAAATATAAAATATTTATTTTTTATAACTGCAGACAGACAACTGCTATTTATGGTAGAATTCCATATTGAATTGTTCAGTAATATATCCAAAATTAAACAAGGTTTATTGGATTGAATTCTTCAGTTATTTATGTTTATGTTAATACGTGACGCGTTTCGTCTTATTAAGACATTATCAAACACTGACTAAAAATATTTACAAAATAACCTTATATCATATCATATCAATGTCCTTATATAGATCATATCATATCAATGTCCTTATATAGATTTAAGGACGTTTTGTAAATATTTTTAGTCAGTGTTTGATAATGCCTTAATAAGACGAAACGCGTCACGTATTAACGTATACTTAAATAAATGTAGAATTCAATCCAATAAACCTTGTTTAATTTTGGATATATTACCCAGCAATAAAATATTTTTTGACATCTCATCAAAGATGAAGAAGAATATGGAAGTCTGGGCATTTACGGGGCTTACGACCGTCATAGGCTGGTTTGAGTGATCACTTTACATGTAAAGTGATCACTCAAACCAGCCTATGACGGTCGTAAGCCCCGTAAATGCCCAGACTTCCATATTCTTCTTCATCTTTGATGAGATGTCAAAAAATAATATGAAAATAACTCCTGTAATTGGAGATAATCCAGATTTTGTGAACAAGTATTTGGACACACTCAAAATGTTGTAAATAAAATATTTATTCAGTACAAGTTTGCTTCAGGTGCGCTTTTCCAATCCAACCCGTTCACACCAATGCGCAATGCTTACCAATGATAAATTTGTTGTCAACAACATAATAACGACGTTACATTTCGAATCACAATGTTAAACGCTCCGTTTCGTCCGTTTAACGGCGTTATAGCGGCAGGTAACGGGCTGCGATCACGACGCCAATATTATATTCCTTTCATTATCACGATGCTGAATCAGTCCAGAGTTAACAAATCCTCTGGGCATTGCTTGTTGAGAAGGATAATATTTTGCAATTAACTTTAAGTCTACAAATTATTTCATCAATTGATTCGGCAGTCACTTTGTGGTAAAATCTATCCATTTTTAATTAATGTTTTACTTACAACATTTTGAGTGTGTCCAAATACTTGTTCACAAAATCTGGATTATCTCCAATTACTGGAGTTATTTTCATAAAATAAAAAAAAATAAAAAAAAAAAAAAATAAAAAAAAAAAAAAAAAAAAATAAATAAATAAATAAATAAATTAAATATTTTACTTAGTAAATACCACTATTTCTTAAAATCTACTGTGACACGTGTTTCGATGCATTCCGCATCATTTTCATACGGTGTTTGAAAATGATGCGGAATGCATCGAAACACGTGTCACAGTAGATTTTAAGAAATAGTGGTATTTACTAAGTAAAACATTAATTAAAAATCTACAAATTATGCTGAGATTTCGAAAATATTAAACATAAAAAACTTCTCCTCATCATTCATTGCTTACTTTGTGTTATACCACTAAAAAAAACACTTTTTAATTGTTTCTAAACAAAGTAAATGATGAATGATAAAGAGAGTTACTTATTTATATTTTACAAAAATGTTAATAATATTAGTACATAACCACTCACCGAGATTTTTATGTATACCGGTTTTGAGACGTACCCGTCTCATCGTCGAAGTACAGCATGCAAATAATACCACCCTTCACCACCATAGCACCATTTACACACTTAAAACTACACAAAATGTTTACCACACGCGATTTTTGGTCGACCCGAAAACCAACATGCACTAAAGTTTTCAGCACAGACATGCGTTACGAGCCGAGGTTAGTGCAGTTTAGTACTATACTAATATTATAATAATATATAATATTAAAAACATTTTTTTAAAAACAAAAATTAGTAAACATGACTCACCACAAAGTGAATGCTTTAAATATATCAATAACATTGAGGAAAAATTATGTTATTTGCCCGTACCACAAAGTAAACGAAGCTTTTATTTATTTTTTTTAATTGCTAAAAAAACCATCACAGGTTGGAATATACGGAAAAATAAGTGAGGAAAGAATAGCAAAACAAATTTATGAAGCAAGTAATAATTTATTTTTAGTAGTTGGAATTAAGAGCAGTAGAATACTGAGGAAAATCTCATTAAGTATTTTTAATCCTTTAAAGTGTTCAGATCAGGAGTAATCGGCGGATTTGTGTGAAGAGATCGATAAAGCGGAAGAAGCGAAGATCGAGGGTCGAAGAGGTGTCGGAAGAAGGCGAATCTCCAGGCTCCATAATATACACGAGTGGAAAGGAGCACAGAACGTCGAGGAGCTGTTTCGTACTGGCACATCTCACAAGTGATAGATTCTCACGTAAAGAAGATTTATTTAATAAGACCCTTGTCTGGTAACTGAAGCAGACAGCTGATCAACTTTACATAATGTATTTAATAATCAAGATGACTTTTCTTCTATTTTATTCAGTGCCTTATGAATCATTGCATTGAAAGAGATTGAAAGAAAGAAGATGCATAAGTTTTCCAAACTAATGTTGAGATATTTCTATTTCTTGTTGATTTATTTTTTATTAATTAAAATTTTAATTTTGAACCTCTGCTTAGAGACATGTGCATATATGTACTTTTATTCATTCGCAATGGCAGGGAGAGGTGGTCACGGCGCGAGTAATAGATGGGAAGGGCGCGAGTTCGAATCCCAAGATGTCCCAACGATTATTGAATTATGATATCACATATATCAAGAGACAAGCCTTACATATTCCCGGCTCGGCACTAAGTTTTGTAATTACACTTTGTAACAAGAGATCTAATTACACCCTTTTTATGACTATTCATTTTATTGAAATATAAGAAAAAATGAGTTTGAATACACATTGTAATAATTAATTTAAGCCTGAGAAATTGGATTTCAAACATAATGTTTTCTATTACGTGTATGTTAACCGAATGTTTTGTAGCCCGAAGTACGTTTTCTAAAACGGACTAATCAGTTCCGGAAACCAACGAAATAACCCTTCAAAAAATACTTCACCCTGTAAATCTGGCAAGATTTTTTTAAATTAAAAGATTGAAAGAATAATTATTTTAAATCAGAAGACCAAACCCAAAAATTACCTCACCAAAAAATCAAGTCTTGAACAACAAAAATTAATGGAATATATATATATATATATATATATATATATATATATATATATATATATATATATATATATATATATATATATTTATATATATATATATATATATATATATATATATATATATATATATATATATATATATATATATATATATATATATATATATATATATATATATATATATATATATATATATATATATATATATATATATATATATATATATATATATATATATATATATATATATATATATATATATATATATATATATATATATATATATATATATATATATATATATATATATATATATATATATATACGCTCGGCTACCGTTCTGGAGGTCCCGGGTTCGATTCCCAGGGGGGTCAAATAAATATAAGTTTTTTTTTTCACTGTAATATTTATTCAATACTACCCTGGACTGGTCCTGAAGCGGGGGACTGATCACCTTTCCTTCATGTGTAAACGATCAAGATAACACTGCGTTTATATAAAGCAGTGCCCTATGCACCATTGGGGTGCGGATAAGGGTTTTATATATATTATATATTAAACTCTTATCCGCACTTATCCGCACCCCAATGGTGCATAGAGCACTTCGTCATATAAACGCAGTGTTATCTTGATCGTTTGCACATGAAGGAAAGGTGATCAGCCCTCCGCTTTAGGTACCAGTCAAGGGTAATATTGAATAAATATTACAGTGAAAAAAATCACTTTTATTTATTTGACCCCCTGGGAATCGAACCTGAGACTTCCAGAATGGTTGCTGAACGTGCTGACCATTACACTACGAAGGCGGACATATATATATATATATATATATATATATATATATATATATATATATATATATATATATATATATATATATATATATATATATATATATATATATATATATATTATATATATATATATATATATATATATATATATATATATATATATATATATATATATATACATATATATATATATATATATATATATATATATATATGTGTGTGTGTGTGTGTGTGTATATAAATACATATCTTACCTCAAAACAAAGAATTCCTAATAAATTGCTTTCTTATGGTGGAGTTAATTAAAAGGTAGGTTTTATACAGATGAAAATGAATTATAATAAATGAGCGAAAAAAAAACAAATGTTTTCACATATTACATACTGAATGCAAGAGAAAATTAAATCGAAGAAACGTGGCATTATATTTAACTAACAAAGAAAATAAAAAGTGATAAATGAATTCATCGTATCATACAAGATTTTTTTTCTTCACCAGGATTCGATCCAAGGTATAGTCAGGTACTTAATCCGACTGCGAAATCATTTATGTATTTAAAACGAGAAATTAGGCAATAGTCTCTTTAATTTAACCAGTGAGTTGTTTTAATTATTCACAATAATTATACCTTCATTATTGTACTTTCAAATAAACATTATAAAAATCATTTCACGCTATAAACGTATATGTTAATCTGTTGACAAATCAATCGTAATAATTGAATGAATTTACTGTTGCGAGTAATTTCTGTATAATAATCGTAATCTAAGATGTTTTATTGAATTATTAGCGTTGATGAGAATTGATAGGGCCTAGAATATAATTATTGCAAATAGCCGTTACTCGTAACTCATGGGTTAACTGAACCATATCGGCACTGCTAATCGGAGAATAATATTCAAATATGTTTAGTTCAGCAACCTCTGCCGCGCGGAGCTCACAATAATGTTAAGTTATGTAATCGTGATCAAGTAATTAACAATTTGTCTCTTATAACTGTACAGTTTTAACGTTGATAATATTTTATTGGTATCATATTTTGAACATCTTGTTGATTATGCATGTATGTGTATATGTAAGGGCTGCCATATTTTCCCCATTCAGATAATTTTACTAAAATATGAAATTGTAACATATTTTCAGGTTTTTAAAATCATTTATTTTTGCGTGCTTTGCAGTTTTATTGTGTAATGTTCAATGTTCGTTTGCTCAAACGTGGTATGTGTTTAATTTTATTTTTTTCAAAACCCCCTACTCACAAGTAGGAATAGTTTATAAAACGTATAAATTGGAGCCAAAGTAAGAACACGATAAGCAGAGTTGCATACATATGTATAATATTGCATACATATGTATAATAACACATTGTTCACAATTTGATAAAACGTACTACGTGGACTCATCAAAATGATAATCTTTATTTTAACTCCTGGAGGATTTGTGTTATTTTTAATCGTATAATTTTTCATGAAATTGACGACGATATATATTTTTACATGCAATCCTGACTCAAACAGACCTGTTCATAAAACTATAAAGAAATAAAATAAATTTCTTGAATGTTTTTCGCAGATACTTTGTGGCACATTTTATAAACGTAATAAAATTAAACAACTTTGGTATAACCACTTTTTTTTATTAGTATTCCAAGTGTGTGGAAGTTTTTGGTAAGGGAATGTAATTAATTATGAGTATTTTATTATTTTTAACGTTTTAGAATTTAATTAACCCTGATGATGACAAGGTTCTTGTCGAAACCGGTAGGTTAAATTGTATTTATAATAAAAAAGTGATTAAAACAAAGTTGTTTAATTTTATTAAGTAAATAAATTAAAAATAGGCTTTTATATTACGTTTATATTATTTTGTAAATGAATGATTAAAATAAAACATATTTCTTATTATCGTTTTGAAGATATTAACAAATATTTGAAAACTTTGTCGTTCAAGAAAATTTAATGAAACATGGTAAATTAGAAGATATTCTTAAGTATTTTGCTTGGAATACTGATCTGTATCATGGATGTAAAGTATGTACAGTTCCTTTTACTGAAATTATTATTATGCACCTGTGTTTTAAAAATGCATCGAAATGTATGTTATTAATATATAATTACAAATAATACACCTATTTGAACATAAAACACAATTAGTTTCTCGTTTAATGTTCAGTAATTTAAAGAAGAAAAAAAAACTACAAATGAAAACTGTTTCAATTGCATTCCAAAACTACCGAATATTGATAAATAATTAATTTAATTATATTATATGTTGCAGTAATCCATGTGCATAGCGCCCTTGAGGTAGTATTTTAAGAAAATTATTACAAAGATTATTATTATTAATATCAATTTTTGTATAGATAACATGCGTTTTACATTTGTTATCAGGTTTTTTAGATCGCGTAATTATTGGTTTTTCATAGCATGGCTATAATTTAAATTTTAAATACGGGTTACATATGCATTTTGAATAAAAATTGCACCACAAAGATGCATTTAGTTTCGGGCGTAATTTTAGTGCAATAAAGTATGCTGTCTAGTAATAAATTTTAATAAATGCAGTTATCTTAAAATACTATGTAAGTTACTTGTAAAATTACATGTTTTATTGTATTTACCTTTGTTTAATTTATTTATTTATTTACACACCTTTAATTTCTGTCACATTTCAGAGACATCTATTGGTGAGATGTAAAGAAGCTTTTTATTCTCTTGGGAAGTTCTAGTGATTCAAGAACAAGGTTTCTAAATTGGTTAATATATATAGAACTTCCAAGAATTTGAGTAGTGTGGTTGTCAATAATGGGTAGAATTGGTGAATGTTACACGTGTGTAAAGTGATCACTTAAACCAGCCTTTGATGGTCGTCAGCCCCGTAAATGCCCAGACTTCCATATTCTTCTTCATCTTTGATGAGATGTCAAAAAATAATATGAAAATAACTCCTGTAATTGGAGATAATCCAGATTTTGTGAACAAGTATTTGGACACACTAAAATGTTGTAGGATATATCCCTATAAATAACTAATAAATTCCTATTTTTTAGCTTTTCTATACATTGATAAATTGCATATTTTTACGGATATGTGTGTATTTTCATTGTTCTCTTGCATAATAAATTCTCACTCAAGGATGTATTTCCTTATCCTTTCAGCAGTTCGTGAATCACTCTACCCGGAGCCCAGAAATTAATGGCGGTGAATTATGACGTCACGCGTGTGGGCGGGTCCGTTCTATCGTCCAATTGATATATTCCGCCGGTACCTTGGAGTCGAGATTGCCACCAGGGAGCCATAAATTACAGGGGACACTGAATGGGAAATAGGAATTGCGGAACTTGATCGCTGCGTACCGATTTCGTCGCGGATAATTATTAATTCCATACCGGCGAAAGATTCGATCGATTATCAAATTGTAAGAACCCTGGGATCTTCTTTCCAGTCATGATCTCCTGATAATTTGATGTTTAACTTATCATATCATACAGCGCAAATGGAAAACAAAATATGTGGATTGACCTTCTTTCTTTCTGGATTCCTGGGCAGGAATTACAGTAAAAAGATAACTTTTGTAGATGACTTTAGTTTTACTTTTTGACTTTTGTTTCTGATGGTTTTCTTGTTTTACAACAATTATCGAGAAATTTTGTTGGAATGTGACACTGAAAAGAAAATTAGCAATTATTTGTTCTCTATTATACCAAAATATTCTTTGCGTTAACGTTGAAAAGTCCTTTTAGGAAAAAAAAAATTAAGTAAAAGTGGTATTTACCTTCTATGTAAAATTTTAATTAAATATGTTAATAAATATCTCTTCACCAAACAATTATTCAGAATTTGTGAACCGAATATTATGTGACAAAAATGACGTAAAATGCATCACAATGCAAATCACACCAGATTTAAAAAAAAACTGTGTTATTTACCAAATGTAATTTAAATTTAAAAAGGATATAAATAACTTCTAACTGGACCAAAATTCAGATTTTGTAAACCAAACTTCGGACACACTCGAAATATTAGGCCGATAGTTGCATCATAACTATGGTTCAATTAAGTAATCTGAATACTTTTTTAGCTTCAGAAACCAGTATTCACAAAATCAATTTTTTAAATTTTAAACTTACAACAAAAATATTAAGGGCATGAAAATAAAATCACGTACTCTTACTCGTCAAGTATGTATCCCAACATATCCTTTAAGGTAAGTGTTACAACTTGCAGGTATTGTATGATTTTGGTTTCGCAAAAGTGAAAATAATATCTTATACGAATTGAGAACCCGCCCATAAAAATAAACAATATAAAAATACCTTCGCGTAATTAAAAGATGAATTTCTTAACTGCTGTTTTAAGGACTTATGGGATGGTACAGAAAAAAATATGAAATATTTATTCTTACTAAGATAGCAACATACATATGCTGAGTAAACACTTATATTTAAATATTAAAAAAAATATAAAATAATATACAATTTATATTTAAAGCACAAACTTTGTGATTTTCCATTTTATAATTAAAATGTAACTTTGTTTTGAAATCACTATTAATATTTTATTTTAACTTAATTATAATGTCTACCGTTTTCGCTTCTTTATCAAGACTGATTAATACTAAATAATAATAAAGAAGCGATTAGCTTCGAAACCGGTAGACATTATAATCAAGTTATAATAAAATATTTATAGTGATTTTAAAACAAAGTTACACTCAAGTGGGTAAAAACAAATGTGTTTTTTTTTGTTGTTGAATAATTTCAACATGTCTTACCACAAAGTAAATGCCGGAACAATAAATCAAATTTAAAAAAAACTTAATATTATATAAGATCACTTCTTTTGGTTTATAATGTAAAAATGACTAGTTATAAGAATTACACGTGTTCTCATTAAAAAGTGAAAATGCAAAACTGAGATTGTATTTTCACTTTTTAATGATAATATTTGTACTTCTCGAAACTAGTATTGTGTACATTAATATACTAAAAAAAGTGGTCTTATTCAAGTGTTTTATTATTTATTTAAATTATCATGTTATTCCACAAAGTCAATGCCAAAACTTCATATAAGTATATGAATTATATATTTATGCAAGCGGGCTAAAAAAATTAATAAATGCATAAATATACTCACTTATTCTTAAACACGCAAAAAGGGTTCAAAATGAGTTTTTTTTTATAATTATTATAATTGATTGTCAAATTAGTAAGTGGATCGATTAAAGTGTTGTCTTTATTGAAAATTGAAACGTAATGAATAAAATCGTGATATAATAACGTATAAACAACGTAGTATAAATAACTTTAATGTTATTTTTTGACATCTCATCAAAGATGAAGAAGAATATGGAAGTCTGGGCATTTACGGGGCTTACGACCGTCATAGGCTGGTTTAAGTGATCACTTTACACACTTGTAACATTCACCAATTCTACCCATTATTGACAACCACACTACTCAAATTCTTGGAAGTTCTATATATATGAACCAATTTAGAAACCTTGTTCATGAATCACTAGAACTTCACTAGAGACATCTATTGGTGAGATGTAAAGAAGCTTTTCACTAAGCAGAAACTCTTATATTAGTATGTGAGATCCGAATCCTGGATTATAATAACACACATGAGAAACGCCAGAAAATACCATTTTCATTTTTATTAAGCTTATAATTTGACCAGATAATTTATTTACAAAATTTTGAGTGTGTCCAAATACTTGTTCACAAAATCTGGATTATCTCCAATTACAGGAGTTATTTTCATATTATTTTTTGACATCTGTAATGAAAATGAAATTGACAAATTATTACAGTTTTTTTTTCAGAATGTTTATGACACAGAAAAGGAAATTTATGATTATTTTTTACCGAAAAAAAAAGTAATTGTTATCTTAACTACGCTTTTATCTTTTTACTGTTACTCCATCCCAGGACCGCATACATAAAAAAATGCTTCTTACAATTTTCGGGTTGTAAAAATCTCGGTTGTATAATATTTTAAATAAATAACAAATATTTATTTATAAATCATGTATTCTTATTTTTAAGGGTTAACAAAACATGGAGCACCGTGTATAAAATATTTCACTGGCAGTCTCTGCACTTATTATTATTAATTCAATACGAATTTTGAAGGTAAGAAAGTTATTGTATAAAGGGTCGTGATTTTGACCCATTGGCAGATATTTCAATGTAAGTTTTCCCAAAATTCTATTTTATCCATGTTAAAAAATTACAACAAATAAAATGCGATCTCTAAAATTTGCAAATCTGTTGAAAATGGTAGAATAAAGATATAATTCGTTATTTATTGATGAAAAATAATATGGTTAGGATGTATTTTATTACATAAGTGAAATGAAGTTATCTAGATAGTGTTGGCACAATTAAATTCCCATGTCAAAAGCTATTTTTCATTGAAGTATGTTTTTACCTATGAAATTTAAGGACATCATGTGAAAACAAATTTTCGAATTTTATTTATATTTTTTTAATATTTAGAATGATAAAAAAATACCCACGTTCAAATGCAACGTTGTGTTTATTTTTCAAAGCAATCGGTGAAAAATAAACGAATATTTTCATTTAATTTTATCATTTTTATATTGAAATACAATAATATTTGAAAATAAAACATTATCTGAATGATAATATCATACATGTTAGATATTTTTTCGGAGATCATTAAAATATATAATTGTATATGATTGCAGCAGAAAAAATAGAAAAAGTTAACTAATTATCCGTGACAATGAAAAAAAAGGCTGAAAAAGACGCAATGTAAAAACTGTGCCCAAAGATGCCATGGCGATAGCGGTAAACACGTATTTCGATATTTTACCGAAACTGGTAGGTGTACTTTATAATAATGATTACTATGGTCCTTCGGATTTCGGATCTTCTTTTATTGATAACCTGTAATATCATATTGTGAAGTGTGGCAACACTCATTTTAATATGAAAATTAATGGTATTGGTATTATGTGATATTGGTGATTCAACCGTGCTGAGAAAAGTGACTCGAGGTACCTATACATTTACACAATATTATGGTATTACAAAGGTATTTCTGTTATGCGGAATATAAAAGTATGATTCTGCTTTAACTAGGTATTTATTTACGTTATTTAGGAATATAAAAAATACGACCGTGTTTTAATTTGCGATGAAATGGTTTGATAATTTTTTGGACATTTCGCAAGGAGTGATCCTTTTAACAACGTCATATATCAAAAATCGTCAATTTTCAGTTGTGCATGTTTTCGGAATGTAAAGAAAGTGTTCTATATCCCAGCAAAAGCGGCATATTTTTAACTTATTATTTACCCGCTACAGGACAGAATGTGTTTTTTGCATTTTAAAGAATTAAGAATTGTTTAATTTTTTTATATATATATCCTAAATATTTTTCAAATGGAGAAAAAACATACAGGTTTTACCTAAAAAGATCTGTTGCACAGTAAAAAGTTCAATAAGTGGCTTGATATTTATTTTTAATACATTTGATTATATTTTTAAACTTTAAAAACGATCTACTGAAAAATCAAGTTTTTTTTTTAATAAATATATGACGTTGTTGAAGTAATCGATAAGTAAGCGATTTCAACCTCACACTCAACCCAAATAATTCCTTATGATAAAACACATCCTAATAAAAAGGTGTCTCCTAAATAAAAGCTTTCCTATTTCAACTATAGACGTCTCCAGTAAACCCACATGTAAATTGTCATGAGATTAATGATAGTAGTGCCAACATTTTCATTAGTGTGGTTGTCAATCATGGGTAGAATGGTGAATGTTGCACGTATGAAAAGTGATCACATAACCAGGCTAAGAGTCGTTAGCCCCGTAAACAATTAGACTTCCATATTCTTTTACGTTTATTTTGAGATGTCAAAAACATAAAAATTAGTTAAAATTTCTCTCTCATTAATTATCTCATTTTCCTTCCTGCATATCACATTTTATACCATACTCTTACCCTTTTACTCCCACCCTCCCATCCTCACACACACACACACACACACACCCTCTCTTCTCTTTTTTTATTTTAATTTACAACAGTATTCGTAACATATATTATGGAATAGAAATATTTCATTGGCTTTTATCATTGTTAATGTAACTAAAAAAAATATTATGTATAAGCTATATAATTCCCAAACAAATGATAGAAAATAATAAATAAAATTAAAAAAGCGAAATTACATAATTAATGTTAATATTTTTTCGTTATATAAGCTCTCCCGTTAATTTATATGTGTAAAAGATTAATTCATAATCATCCACGCTTCAACGTAACATTATCATCGCTTCATGATAGTCAGTAATTAACGTTAAAGAGAAGGATTAATGACGAAAACTTGATTCCAAGCGATGATTTAATCTTAGATCTGATTTCTGACTTGAGAGTACCTACCAGGGTTCAAGTGTTAACTGCATAATGGAAGTTGGTTCATTTCAAATTTCAGAATAGAGAGAGTATTCTGTAGGTACCTGTTAAGATTAAAATAGCTGTTAAAATGTTATTGTTTATACCATCACACCGTTTTCAGAGAAAAAAATATTATTGGATACCATCTTCATTATAAGGTAAGTCGAATATTTTATAAAGAGATGAGATGTCAAAAAATAATATGAAAATAACTCCTATAATTGGAGATAATCCAGATTTTGTGAACAAGTATTTGGACACACTCAAAATGTTGTAAATAAACTATCTGGTCAAATTATAAACTTAAATAATAAAAATGAAAATAATATTTTCTGGCGTTTCTCATGTGTGTGATTATAATCCAGAATTCGGACCTCACATACTAATATAAGAGTTTCTGCTTGATAAAAAGCTTCTTTACATCTCACCAATAGATGTCTCTAGTAAAGTTCTAGTGATTCAAGAACAAGGTTTCTAAATTGGTTAATATATATAGAAGTTCCAAGAATTTGAGTAGTGTGGTTGTCAATAATGGATAGAATTGGTGAATGTTACACGTGTGTAAAGTGATCACTTAAACCAGCCTATGACAGTCGTCAGCCCCGTAAATGCCCAGACTTCCATATTCTTCTTCATCTTTTACTTTGTGGTAAGTCATTTTACAATGATTAAAGAAAACACTTGTTTTTTACAACTTGTTTTTTACCACTCAAGTGGTAAAAAACAAGTGTTTTTTTTAATCATTATATTTTATAAAGCTTTCGTTTTTTCTAACCCTTTTCCGCACCTTATCCATACGGCACAATTTTGTATATTATCGTATTATACATAAAATAATAAGCTTCTTTTATCGAAATGAATTATAGAAATAGTAAAATAAAATGAATTAATGAAACATTGGAAATTTTCGTTGTTTTTAAAAACATAAAACATCAGAAGCCCTTAACATTTTTATTACAATTGTAACTTAAAAATAACCGTTTGTATAACAAAACAACAACTTTATACTGATTTTCATTTTGGCTGTCACATTGTGGTAAAATCTATCCATTTTTTTTTAAATTTTACTTGGGAGATACTATTTTTTATAATCTATTGTGACCGTAAACGATACAGTATATGAAAATGATGCAGAATGCATCGAAACACGTGTCATAATAGATTTTAAAACAGTGGCATTAACCAAGTAAAACATAAATGAAAAAATAAAAATAGATTAATTTTAATTTAAGCCAAAATTGTAATGAACAATAACATTTCAGTTTCGAAATTTAATATTTAATTATTTTCGGCAATTTGAACATAAGACAGCGAATATTATACCTACCCATCTCTTGCAAAACAATAGAGATGTGATATATTACTGTACTTTCTAACTATACTTGTTTTCGCATTATGATTTATGCACAGTATTCTTCTTCCAAATTGGACGCTGAAGGAACCGATTTATATATTTTATTCAGCCATCCGTTATTCATTCACAGATAATAAACCCATTTAATCAAAGCTATGGTAGCATAAGTACCGAAATTTTTAATTATATTTTAAGAAATACAAAAAAAAACTAATAAAACACCGCGCTGTTACATCACATCTTCTTAATCGCACATTGATGATTATTTAAAAAAAATACATTAACTAATTATTTTCTTGTTCGAATGGTGATGAAAACATATTTTTCTCTCTGATGAATACTTCATAATAACTTCCGAGTAATAACTGTTAATATGTAACTGTTCTCGTGATCAAAAATTGTTTATATCAGTTTTTAAAACGTGAAAAATAAAAAATAAATCACAAACTAATCTAGAAAGTTTAAAAAAATGAAACAACTATGTTTTAACCACTTTTTATTGGTACACTTTATCCAACCGGTTTCGACAAGAACCTTGTCATCATCAGGGTTTATGTACTAAATTCTAAAACATTGTAATAATCATAGTTAGATTATAGTAAAAAATTAAAAGTGGTTAAAACAAAGTTGTTTTATTTTATAAAGTTTATAAAATGTGCCACTAAGTATCTGTGAAAAACATTCAAGAAATAATCTAGAAAAGTTCATAATAATAATTAATTAATTAATAATAGGTTTAATATTTGTAAATATTTTATTGTAAAACCTTTCTTCTGTAAATTGTTATTGTATGTAATGTGTAATCAAAAAAAAAACTTTATTGTATTAACATGTACGTATTTCAGCTAAACACAGGCCAAAATGCATATGATTAATAAAATTTTATGAAAAAAGAAAAAAAAAATTGATGAAATACATATATAATATAAAACCCTTATCCGCACTCAAATGGTGCATAGGGCACTGTCATATAAACGCAGTGTTATCTTGATCGTTTTATACATGAAGGAAAGGTGATCAGCCCTCCGCTTCAGGAACCAGTCCATGGTAATTTTGAATAAATATTACAGTGAAAAAATCACTAATATTTATTTTACCCCCCTTGGGAATCGAACCCGGAACCTCCAGAACGGTAGCCGAGCGTGCTGACCATTACACTACGGAGGCGGACAAAAACTTGATGAAATATAGGAAAATTTATTTGGAGCCATTTTTGTAAAATACTACTTTAAGAGCGCTTTCGAATGCATAAAACCTCCCTCATATTCGAACGCAATGTTGTGTAAAAAGGCCAGCATTGGCTAAGTCGCAACTTAATTTTCTCTTAATCCATGTGACATTTTACATAATTGATATTTTTAAACATCGTTTTTACATTGAAAAGATAAGTTTTTCTTCGAAATAATTAAATAATTTTGAAAAAAAAATCATAATTGATACGCTAGGTGTTAAATAAAATATAGTTTTTGTACAAATGGTATTTTCTATAAAAAAAAACAAAAAATATCCAATTTACATTCGTACGTGAGTAGATGTGTGGCTCTCCGGTGGTCTGCAGTGGAATGAATACGACTTTACGAATACTGGGCTTTAAAATATCCAAATAATAAGTGATTGATCTTATTTGTGATTTTTCAGATTTCAGATTTTGAACAAACGATTAAATACATTTTCATTTATATGAATTGGTACAAAAAACATGCATGTATTCGAATGCAATGTTGAATAAAAATAAATAATTTTAAGGGATTTTGGATTTACAACAAAAGAACATTTGCACTCAGTGATCACTTTATAAATGTATAACATTCACCATTTTATCCATGATTGCCAACCACAAACTCTTTTTAACCTCATGACACTTTACGTGTATAATAAATAAATTATAAAAAAATACTAAATAAATTATAAATTATGCTGGTGCAAAGGATTGTAATTGTAAGAAAGTGTGAGTCTGTTCCTAACGCTAGTTTTACCCACACATGCAGGTACTAATGGTGTAGTTCTACCAGGAAACCAGGAAGAGAGAGAGGTATCCGTGTTTAGTGGCTGTGCACATCCTAATCATAGGATCTGCGCATGCGCAGCGTGTTGGCCGATTTCACTTTCTACAAGCTTCTCACAGCGCTGCACTCTCGGTAATCAAAAATTCCTCAGTCAATAAATAATAATTATCATCTTAGCACATTTTTCAATAAAAACGGCAGTTATCGTAAATATCCAATAATCTGATTTTATTTGCACAAAAAATGAACTTTCACAAGAATAGCTGAGATGAGACTACCTTAAACGGAAAACGATAAGCGTTTTGTGTATTTATTAATTGTGGTCTAAAATACGTAAGATTTTAGATTATATAAACTAAAAATACGCCATAAAATAGCTGAATCTATTATTATGTTAGACCATTACCTGTGCACGATGGTACTATAAAATGTTAAAGATAAAGATAACACTGCATTAATCCAATACACTGTCTATTGTACGCATCATTCGACAAGTAATAAATGGGTTCAAGAGAAAAAGAGAACAAGAGCTGACACCACAACAAAAAAAGGCTTTTTAGAACCACCGAAATGAAAACTCTGCGACCCATTGCAGACCTAACTCTTCGCGACAGGGTAAGAAACTCTGAAATGAGAAAAATCTGCGATGTCAAAGATGTTGTACAATGGAGAAGAGTAAGAAGACGTTTCTAGATAAATCATGTGGGAAGAGCGAGTTTGGATCGAGTGGTGAGATAGCAGCAGACAGCAGTATAGGAGGCAACAGACCCCCAGGAAGACCACCTAAACGATGGAAAGACAGCTGGTCTTCCACCTCCCAGGAGCGGACTCCGAGATTAACAGAACATAGTCCTAACTAAAGAAGAAGAAGAAAAATAATAAAAAATTAAAAACTATCTTAATTAGACATTATTCTTCAATATTTTCAGTATCTACAATAGGTAGGTACCTTAGTACCTACTCGTATTTATTTATTTATTTCTTAAGTAAATAAATGTCTTAAGTATCTTTTTTTAAATTGCCTTCCAAGAGATTCTGAAATTTAGCTACAGCTTATGCAACACCGCTTATCATGACCCTACTAAGGATTTAAGTTAAAATTTTATAGCCCATACCGACTCGTTAGTGGATTTACTCTTTAAGTCTAAAGTGACTATAATTTCATGTAATTCATGAGTGAAAATTCCAGGCATAAACACTCGCTATCTCGCTAAAGGCATGATTTAAAGCAGTTCAATGATTCTAAGTTAGCAATGAAGATAGTTTGGTATGTATATGATTTTAGTTCTATGATTGACTTGTGCGAAAACATTGAGCTTTTATATAAAACTACTAAAATTCTTGATATTTCTAAATATACCGATCAAACTCATAACACAGTATGCGCGAATATTGTCCGCCTCCGTGGTGTAATGGTCAGCGTGTTTAGCTACCGTGCTTGAGGTCCCGGGTTCGAGTCCCAGGGGAGTGAACATAAATTTTAGTGATTTTAAACTGTAATATTTATTTAATATTACCCTGGACTGGTTCCTGAAGCACTTGAGTGATCACCTTACCTTCATGTAAGTAGTGATCAAGATACAACTTCGTCAATTCGATGCAGTGCCCTATGCACCATTGGGTGCGGATAAGGGTTATAGTAATTAAAAAGTTAGATTTCTTAAAATTTTTCGCGTTCGGCGGAAACAGTCGCATTGTAGCAATTCAGCCACAAAAGGTCATAGTGTCATTGTTGTAGGTAAGAGGGACACGATGGCCGCTGTCTGTCGTAAGAGCGCGGAGAGTCGTTGCGGCGCGGTGTTCCTACACGGCCGATACGAGAGGGAAGACCTTATCTGAGCAACCTTTGTGTATGGACGTCCGCCCGGGGCCAGCACTGCAAGCAAATTACAACTCCGCCACATTATAATCTGTTCTGCTAGTGCAATAGCTATTGATTTCTGTTCGATCCAGCCGATAGCGCGACCAGGGATATCGACGCGAATATCATGTATTAAATTCACATAAAAAATATCTTTCAATAAATAACTTCACATACAAAAATTACATAAGATTTTGTTTTTATTTAATTTTTTAAATTTTTATAAAATTTGTTTACATTTATTTAAATCACTATTTATACATATTAGAACTTTTTTTTGCAGAGACCCACCAAGCCACCTGGTATGTCTTGTCGGTGGAGTTCTTTTTTAATAATTTTTTTATTGTTTTTAACGATTTGTTCGAGAATTGAACAGCTTTACATTAAAAAAAGGATATAGTAAACAATACTTAATAATAATAAAACCCTTATCCGCACCCCAATGGTGCATAGGGCACTGCGTCATATAAACGTAGTGTTATCTTGATCGTTTACATATAAAGGAAAGGTGATCAGCCCTCCGCTTCAGGTACCAGTCCAAGGTAATATTGAATAAATATGACAGTGAAAAAATCACTTATTTTTATTTTACCACCCTTGGGAATCGAACCCGGGACCTCCAGAACGGTAGCCGAGCGTGCTGACCACTACACTACGGAGGCGGACAATTCTTACATTAACAATAATAAACGTTGCATTACATTAGTAAAAATAAACCCAATTAAAGAACTCCACATTTATGTTATGATAACTATTAAAAACATTCAGAGATAAAAAAAAGGTATGGTATAAAAAATAGATTTTGCAAGAAGGAGAAGAAAAAGATTTTTTTTGGCATCCAACTTAAAATTCCGCCAAACTCACAACATTTGGACTGTGTGGACATACTTGTTCACAGACCAGGATTTCTCTATTTAGGAATTATTTTAAATTTTTTTATATCTCATAGATAAAGAAGAATATGGAAGTCTAGGTATTTACAGGGTTAACGACCTGTTTTAGGCTGGTTCACCATCCTACTCATGGTTGACAAACACACTACTCAAATATTCTGGATTCCTAGATTTAATCAATGTCATGACACAGTACGGCTGTCCAAGCTTAAAACACAGTAAGGGACATTTTTTTTGTAGTACGTTTTTTTTGGACTAAGTAGATTCTACTTAGTCCAAAAATGCAAAAAAAACGTACTACAAAAATAATGTCCCTTACTGTGTTTTATGTTTGGACAGCCGAGTACCTACATATGAGTTCACAGCAGCCATCTATATATGTTGGATTGAGAACGCTTTTATTAAAAAGAAACATTTTTATGTAGATATTTTTATGCAGGATTCAAACCATAATTGGAGAAAACCAGATTTGTGAACAAGTATTTGGACACACTCAAAATGCTGTCATCAAGTTTTCATTATGCACCCCAAATTTTACTCTGACCTGTTTGTCTCAACAAATTAAAATCTTCTTCCTCTTCTTCTTCTTGGTGTTGGCTTAGTAGCCTGTTTTTTCTCCTGCAATGTTAATTCCCAGCTGTTAATCCATCTCTTTGGTGATCTGCCCGGGAGTCGTCTACCTTGGGGGGTCGATCGTGAAATGTAATATTGGAGAGTCTGCATGGTTCCATTCTCCGAATACCATTGTCTTCTTCGTTGTCTTCCCCACCTAACGACATTTGTGGTCTCGCATATTTCTCTTATACTGGTGTTCCTTATTGTATCTCGCTGATTTTTTTAAATATTCATTCATTCGAACCCTTATACGCACCCCAATGGTGCATAGGGCACTGCATCATATAAACGCAGTGTCATCTTGATTATTAACACATGAAGGAAAGGTGATCAGCCCTCCGCTTCAGGTATCAGTCCGGGGTAATATTGAATAAATTTGAAAGTGAAAAAATCACTAATATTTATTTGACCCCCCCCCCTGGGAATCGAACCCGGGACCTCCAGTATGGTACCCGAGCGTGCTGACCATTACACTACGAAGGCGGACAATAGGAGCTCTTTGAAATAAAAACCAGTAAACATTTATATATAATTTCATTCTATAGCAATTTTTATAGAGGGTGATATATGCAGTCTGATTAACCCTATATTTTTAGAACCAAGATCGCGAATTTATACGAGAACCTATTGTTTCATCAATATTATCTGATACTGCAATCCAACTTGCAACGTGTTACATAAAACCAACTATTTATTTTTCTCGAATACTTCTAAAAACATTATTGCCACGACTCTGGAGAAAGTAAAATGGCGATTGTATTTTGTATTACCTGTAATGTCTTCTCTCCGTGGAGTGAGAACATAGCCGATATCTCTTGGTACTCCTGGCGCGGCATCGTGTGCTGCCATTATGTTCTCTATTCATTTACTTGCGAACTATAGTCCGCCCACATTTCAGTAATACAATTGATAGGTAATAGATACATTAAACTAAATCACATTATTTTGTAAGGTGCTCTACAATTCTAGATCAGGTGAGCTCAATTTGAACTGAACATTTTCATTGTCTTTAAAGAAACTTGATAGAAACAAACATTTTTGTGATATTTGTTTTTTATTCAATTCATTGAGATTATATGTGTATATGTGTATATGTGTACTTTCGAAATCCACCAGATCCATGTAAGTCGATTTTCCAAAAAATGAAAAAATCACCGGATAACATTTGTGTTTAAAAAAATTTTCTATCTTTATATGAAATATTATGAAATAAAGAATATTAACATTTTAATTTTTTTTTAGTATTAAAAAAAATACACGAGACACAAACCGATAATGACGTCATCTTAATTTTTGACCTATCCCCGCTCTCTAATTGGCCGATATGGGTCAGGAGGCAAGTTCCATGAATATAACGGAATTTGAAATACAACGCTGTTTTTTTGTATTTTTTAGCAGGGTTTTCAAGTGCATAAATATTTTTAACGATATAACCTACAATTGGCATTGCGATAAAGTATTTATTTCAAAATCATATAAAACTGGATCTGGCGGATTTTGAAAGTAGGCGACACATATAAAATATAAGATTGTCAACACATCCATGAAATAATATTCATAGATGAAGAAGGAGGATATAAAGATCTTTTAGTCCTGGTTTGACACTAACTTACTGCCGTAAAACACGAAAAATAACTATTTTATTTATTTTTCTATACAACAACTAGCAATAATGCAACTAAATATTTTAAATTATTATGCAGCTTATTAAATACTTGGACCGGTTATTTTATTCTCAACATCGTGAGTCTCCGTTTACTTGTTCACAAATCTGGGTTTTTTCACTTGGGAGTTATTTTACATTTTTCGACATCTCAAAATAGATGGAGAAGAATATGGAAGTCTAGGTATTTATGGGGCTTACGATCTGTCATAGTAATCAATTTGTAATGAATGTGTGGAATGGTGAATGTTAACACACGTGTAAACATTCACCATAAGAACCATGATTGACATAATAAAATTGACATTTTTAGCAGAGATCTTATTTTGAAATGCATGCAAGATAGAAGACTAGAAGACGCCTAAAAACATGATTTTAAAATTTTATGAAGTTATTATTTGACCAATTTTTTTAATCAATACATTTTAGGTGTATCCAAATCTTGTTCTTAAAATCAGGGTTCAACTTTTATTGGAGTTATTTCAGCTTAACCTAACCTTAAATAATAATAAAAACTAAACCGTAAAAAAGCCTCCTAATCGAGATACCTTGACACACCTAAAATGTTGTAAAAAAATCTAAAACAAAAAGCATGTCAACTTAAGAACTGTATATCGCTCACTCCTTCCAACAACGTCAACGATACCAAAAATCGTCAATTTTCAGTTGTGCAAGTTTTCGGAATGCCCAGAAAATGTACTATATCTCAACAAAAGTGGCATATTTTAAACTTAATATTTACCCGCTATAGGGCAGAAAGAGCTGCTTTTGAATTTTGAAGAAAATGTTTTGTTTAAGTATATTTTCAAATATACTAAATATTTTTCAAACGGAGAATAAACAGTCAGGTATAACCTAAAAATATCCGTTGCACAGTAAAAATTTGAATAAGTGGCTTGATATTTATTTTTTATACATTTTTTTATATTTTTAAACTTTAAAAAAGATATCCTGAAATATTAAGTTTTTTGATATTTGAAGTTTTTGAAAGGAGTGAGCGATATAGCTCCACTACAGTTAAGCACTATAACATAAAAAATAACCTCCAAAATATTTCGAAGCGACAATACTATGATGACAATGATATGTCTTGATTCGGTTCAATAATATACACAGTAACAAAGCAAAATAACAAAACTTATTACTGATTGAATTATTGTTCAATACCTGTTTCTATCTGCAGAGCATAGCTCTTATAGCGCCACGTGCTATGCAGGTGATAGGAAGAAATTATATCATTTTTCCTCCCAGACAATAGGCACTACAAAACGTAATGAAATACGTCTACAAATCTTATCTGTAATTCAATTGCGCTCTTGAAGACGGATCAGTATCCGGGTGTTCGATTTTTCGAGACAGACGAATGAAACAAATCCACGTAGTAAAGAGATCGTGCAAAAAAGTCGTACTATCTGAAAGCTATAATTTCTCCACTATGCAAAGTAATTTTATCTTCTGTATTTATTCTCGAGGTTTTTTATGAAGTGTGCAGTTTGAATTGTTGTACGAAAGCCGAGAACGAAACAATGAACAATGAAGACTGATGTGAGGCATATTTCCAATAGGCGGTTCGATATTGTATTGAATTTTCTTTAGTGGTGAATCTTCGAAATAAATCCATGTGTGCGAATTATGCTATGTATATAAGATCATGGATACATACTTAAATATTATCATTATTTTGAATTAAGGTAGTAATTATAATAAAAGACAAAATTTTGAGTGTGTCCAAATAATTGTTCACAAATCTTGATTTCTCCAATTAAAAAAAGCTTCCTTTTATCTTTCCAATATATGTCTTGGTTCATGTATACTTATAGAACTTTCAAGAATTTGGGTAGTGTGGTTGTCAAGTATGGGTAAAATTGGTAAATGTTACACGTGTGTTAAGTGATCACTTAAACCAGCTTATGACGGTCATCAGCCAGTTAATGCCCAGATTTCCATATTCTTCTTCATCTTTGATGAGATGTCAAAAAAAAAGTATAAGACGATTTGAATTGATTGTTTTGTTAAAAAAATCATTTGGATGTTGGATATTTTTTGTGGTACAGGATGGAGCATATTAACAACCTACTACTACACTACTCCCATCACGCCGATTCTCTACAGGGGTAGGCAGAGAAGATGAAAAGCAATCAATATAGGCGTTTTCGATAAAATTAAGAAAGGTGTCAGACGATGGAATTAAATTAGTGAGGAAAGAAGGGTTAAACATTTTTATGAGGTGAATGTAGTTGGAAAAAGAAGTAGAGGATGACCGGGAAAGAATTGGCATTATCAAGTACTTTATATGCTTGTAAGCGGTCAGGTCAAGAGTCAGAATAATCTTCGGGTATGTATGAGATGATGAATGAACGTGGAAGAGGCGAAGATTGTTTGCAAATAATGAGTGGTGTGGTATTCTATTATCTGTGTCTACCTTTACGGACACCAGCGTATTGTTTATTTAGTTAATTAATTTTTTAAATGTACTTGGTTATAAATGTATAAACAATACTTTATAAAATAAAACAACTTTGTTTTAACCTTTTTTTATTGGTAGACTTTTTTCCAACCGGTTTCGAAAAGAACCTTGTCGTCCTCAGGGTTTATGTACTAATTCTAAAACATTGAAATACTCATAGTTAGGTTAAAGTTAATAACCCTTCTCTTACGATACCAAAAACTTCCACGCACTCCGTACACCACATGAAAATGTGATTTTAAAAATGTGATTAAAAGAAACGGGAAAACACTCTTAAGTGTTGATTTTAGTTGAGCATTGCGTAGCGAATACGTCCACTTCGGACGATCCCTGAGGATGACAAGGTTCAAGGGAAACCAGTTGGAAATAGTGTACAAATAAAAAGTAGTTAAAACAAAGTCGTTTTATTTTATAAAGTTTATAAAATGTGAAACAAAGTATCTGAGAAAAACATTCAAGAAAACATATATTTATAATCAAAGAGATAAAAAATAATTTCTATAAAACTTTATCAAGTCACTTCTAATACTTTAAGCATTGCGAATGGAAACTTATTGAGCATAAAACTAGTTAAGCATAAACCTAGTAAAAAGTATAAAAAATCTCTAGTGCACGACTATGATACCAGCTTAAAAATGTCGATCCAACGAGCTATAAGCAGAAGTAACCCATAATTCTTAATTTAATACACATGTATCATAACTTAATTCTTAATTTACTCACGTAACAATATTAATAATAAATAATTATTTTAATGAAGATATAAGATTTAAAATCCAGTTATAATTAATATCTCCATTAATTGAAGAGATGCTTCATATGAAAGTTGTTACGCGTGAACCATTTTATAAAAATAAACCTAATTACATACGAAAATAAATGACTAAAATCTTGATCTTTTTAATAAATTGCTTTTTTACTCAATGGATCGAATTAGTACAATTATAGCCGGATTATTAACTTAGTCATATTGAAACTAATCTTCATTTCACATCCGTCAGACTCAGTAGGTGTTCGTATAATAAATTTGAAAATGTAAAAATAGGTCGAGTATATTTCATTATTTTTTTACCCATTAATTATTACATGTTAACATGTCATTCTCTTTCGGTCGCTGATTTTATATGTACAACAATTTATTATTAACCAGTTGCTAGGTTTTTTGAAAATGATTGAGATTATTTAGTGGTATTGATGAAAATCAATACCACCAAATAATTTCTAGGGATGGAAAGATGCATAATGATATAATATTGTATATAAAAGGAGAGTGAATGCTAGGAACAGAGTAAAGGTGCGCTGAAATCAGTTGGCAGCAAATAAAAATACGAGTATTTATCAGCGAAACCCAAACTGGCAAAAATGTAATGTATGGAAGTTGAGCATGGAGTTAGTAAAAGAATAATGTAAATGCAGTCGAAATGCGATGCTTCAGACGAATGTGCTATAAAACGATATGTTATATGATAGACGTTCGAAATTAGGAAAGAATGGAAGTCTGAACATAAGCATTATCGAGCAAATTAAGCAAGGTGTGTTCAGATGATTGGACATTTGGAACGAATGAGTGAAGAAAAGACAGCTAAACAAATATATGAGTCAAATGTTGCTGGAAATAAGAGCAGACGAAAACCAAGGTTAACTCGGCATGATCAAGTATTTCAAATGCCTGAAAGTGGTTATACTAAGAGTGGGAATAATCAAGGGGGTGTGCATGAAGATATCCATGAATCAAGTCGCGAAAATGGTTTGCAAAGACAGAATGGTGTGGCAGTCTATTCTCTCTACCTACCCTTGCGGGTAAATAGCGTGATGTGAAACCAGCCAAATAAATGCCAGGTCGTAAGCCCTAGGATGCTCAGACTTCCATCTTCTTTCATATAACTCGTTATATGTTTCCTTCGAGACAGCTATAATATATTTTTATGTTCTACCGATTGAGATCTTGTTGAAGACTCTAGGTGACATTGTGGTAGTATTTATCCATTTTTATTATAGTTTTACTTGGTAAATACCACTATTTTAGTAAACCAAATATATAGTGGTATTTAATTTTGTATATTTAAAGCATTGTTAATTTGTGGTATGGTAATATAACACTCTCCTTATCATTCATCGTTCACTTTGTGTAATACCACTTAAATAAATACTAATCCGTGACCGGTCCCGGAATAATCATTCCATCATCAAAACAAAATTATTACGGTGCGACATAATGCATTTTTTTTTAAAGAGAGTTACTACCACTATTAAACTTTGTTTTAATAGTGGTATTAACCAAGTAAAACTTAAATTCTGTTATAAAGGCTATCTACCTACTTCACAAAATGAAATTACAAAATACTCACTTAAATGAACTCGTATATTTCGGTGGTATTTTTTTGCTGTTGCCACAGTGGCGGGGCGTGTTTTGCCTCGTAATTTTATTAATTATTTCGTAATACCAGACCTTACATTAAATAATTCTTGCTCGATTTACACTCGGGTATGATTTATTATAATACCTCGTTCTGACACATTAACGGGTTGCATCGGTACTTGAAAAACAATTAAATCAAACCGTTTCTTTAATTCAATTATACCAAAAGAATTGCAAAAAGTGTTGTTTAAATTATTCCGTTATGTATACGCACGAGGTTGTCTATTATTATTATTTTATTTGTGCGAATATTTCAATAGTAATTTTTCAATCACGAATTTATTCAGGAAATGCTATAACGTGATTTGTGCAAAATAAGATATTACATGTATCCATTTAACTAATAACTATCATGTACGCAAAAAAAATATATGGGAAAAAAAGTTTGATTTGTATTTTATTTATTACACAATATTACATGTTTTTGTATCGTGTTCAAAGATGGGCAGGGATTTTATACGGAAGTTAACACTTTATCTACGTAGTGAGGATAACTTTAACTAAAGTCCCATTCAGTAAAAGAAAGAAATAATAATATTTATTCTATCTGACACTGGATTAAGTAAATGGTAAGTCTCTAGATGAGACATCTTTAATATAAAAACAAATACTCATTTGAGGAAATTTTGGTCATCTTAATTTTCTGGCAAAAATGTTCGGAAGTCATAATCAGACAAAGTCCTGTCTTGGAGTGCATTTCAAGAAAACATTTTTTCTGACACTGGATTTTCCACCCTTCAGATGACGAAATATTAAGACACACATAAAAATTGTAATATTTTAGTATTGTATTGATATTTATTAGGATTTAATGTAATATAACAGCAGCTATATAAAATTTTATTTTATTTGACCAGTGACTAGGTTTCAATACTTCCAACATGTATCAGAATTGAAGTAATAAATTAAATTATTATTACATCAATTGGTCGAATAGTAGAAGTATCTGAAATTGAAATTTTATTTCAGGCTCTCTTTTCTAAGAAATATTTTAATTAATTCGAAAATAATCTCACATAAATCCAATTGGAGAAAGTTAAATATTTCACAAATTTTCAGTTGATGGCAGCACCATCTGCTGAAAATTCTAATAACATTACTTAAATTTCGGCGTGTTGTATTAATGCTTTAATTTAGAATATCAACTGCACGTAGAACGGTAAATATTACACCGTGTACAAAGTGATCACTTAAAAGAAAATGACATGTCGTAAGTCCTTTAAATACTCCATATTGCCACCTTAAATAGACCACTTCATCTTTGATGAGATATCAATTAAAATCGTGACGTAGATAACTAATTTTTGAACAAAAATATATACTTTTTAAAAATAGTGTACATATTATCGTATTCATCCAAACAAATTAATATTCCACCAATAGGTCCAAATCTCAGTACTGATCACCTTACTCCAATTTTAAATATAGCTAAAAATCAAGAAAATACCATATGCGGTTCCAAATGCACCATCTGGGTGAGAATAAGGTTCAAAAAGGTACCAAAATCCATTCGAATGACTTTTCCTGGTAGGTTAGTGGTTTATTAGTGGTTTAACCTATTAAATGCGGTCGTGGATTGTTGGCTTTGTAAGCTACATTGTGTTTAGTTTCCTCAGCAGAGGTTAACAGCGTCATGGCGTGATGCCGCCGTAGGTTTTAATTGAATCTTTAACACCACATTAAGCAGAGACGTGCACTCATTAAAAATACTATTCTCTAGATCAAGGGTGGCCAACCCGCGGCCCGCGGGCCGCATGCGGTCCGCCGGGTGTCTACGTGCGGCCCGCGAAGCAAATCGCACATTTTTTTTTTAGTTTACACAAAACTACTAAAATAACTGAGAAGTTTCAAAACAGGTGACTATAAACTATTTTTTGTGGAATTTAAAAAAAAGCCAACATGCCTGATTTGCGATGATTCTGTTTCTATCTTGAAAAAGTAAAACATTAAACGGCATTACGAGGCTAAACATGCAAATACGTTTGAAAAGTACCTAATAAATATGTTTATATAAAAATGGCCACCCATGCTCTAGAATCTAGATCTAGAGTCTAGATCATAGTTGCATGGTTTTTCAAAAAAGCTATGGTTATCAATGGACAACATAAAAAGTTTTTAAAAAAATTCTCAGTGCGTATATTGTAGTTAATTAAATGCTTACTACAGTAATAATATAATAGAAGGTTATTTAATTTAATTTATTTTTTAATAAAAACACAAGGCAAAAATAAACAAAGGATTTTGTATTTTTACCTGTTAGCTAGAACAAACATTTGTAAATAGTTCTCGAAACAAGTCGTGTTAACGTTAATCAACTCATTAAGTGGTCATATACAAGTATTTTATTTGTAAAATTAAATCATCATGTTTTTTTAAACAAAAACATGATTAATTAATAAATAAAAGTATTTGTATATTTGTATATTATTTGTATAAATAAAAGTTTTTATAAAAGTAATTTCTAGAAATGACAGCAATAAAAATTCCACATCCCCACCCCTCTCGCTCCAAACCTAACTAAATTCCTCAAACCCGCCCACTCATCTAACTGAATATTTTAATGTTTTAGAATTAGTACATGTGAAACCCCGATAATGACTAGGTTCTTGTTGAAACCGGTTGGGGAAATAATGTACCAATAAAAAAGTGGTTAAAAACAAGGTTGTTTTATTTTGTAAAGTTTATAAAATGTGCCATAAAGTATCTGCGAAAAACATTCAAGAAAAAAAAACTAACTAACTAACCATCACGCCGCTTCCCCGCAGGGGTAGGCAGAGATAATTGAACGCCACACCACTGTGTCTTTGCAAACATTCTTAGCCTCTTCTACATTCATGCGTCTCCTCATACATACTCGACGATTATTACGTCTCCTGACCCAGCCGCTCTCAAGTATTCGACATACCTGATTGTGCCAAGTTTTCCTCGGTCTTCCTCTGCTTCTTTTTCCAGCTACATTCGCTTCATAAATTTGTTTAACCGTTCTTTCCTCACTCATACATTCCACATGTCCAAACCATCTCAACACACCTTTCTTAATTTTATCAATAATGCTTATCTCAGCCTTGCATTATTTCCTTATTTCATCATTCGAACATCTATCAAACATCGTTTTGCCATACATATAATACATAAAGTAAATGTATTACATATTTGTTAAAAAACTATTACTTATAACACCAGGCAAAGAAATGGCGTGTTTTTTTCCGTTCCCATAAGGTATCCATCTCCTAAGTAGAAAAGTACAGCTAGTTTTGAGATAGTTTTGATTTATTTTCAATTTCTTTTTATTTTCAGTTCGCTCCGCCGATTCCCAACACGATGATACTATTCGCTCTATCTATCAATAATATATATTGAATTCAACCGTTACAAAATATTCTCATAAGACTTTCATCTGGTACGTTGTTAGTAAAAGAAACTCTGTAGACATCCACATAAAAATCGCTAGCATTTTACGTGTTGTATTTTTTTCTCAAACAAAAAATATTAGGTAATAGATTTACGTAAATACATAATATGAAGAACTACAAAATATTATTTATTTATAGAATACAAATTATTAATACTTTGAATATTCTTATTTTTTGAACAGTTAATTGTTTAACTAGTCATCAAATAACATTAACTCAAGAGGTAAAAAAAAGAACAAATGTTTTCTTTAATATTAATAAAACATTATTAATTCTCAATACTCAACAATAACAAATAAAATATGTTTAATCTGTTTTAAAACTAATTCTAAATTTACAACATTTTGAGTGTGTCCAAATACTTGTTCACAAAATCTGGATTATCTCCAATTACAGGAGTTATTTTTATATTATTTTTTGACATCTCATCAAAGATGAAGTAGAATATGGATGTAAATGCCCAGACTTCCATATTTTTCTTCATCTTTGATGAGATGTCAAAAATAGTATTATTCTAAATTCTTTGAATTCGTTGTTTAACGACAATTAATTCTTCTTCTTCTTAGATGCATATATAAGCCTCGTGAATTTTTCTAATTTCATCCTTATTTTACCAACTCCACGCTACAATTTCATGCATTAGAGCTGGTACCCTGACTCCATTGTGTACTGCCAGTTTGGCTTTTGCTGATAGGTTTGAACAGCAATAATTTATAATAATTTTTAAATTTAATTTTAAAAAATATTTTTGATTCGGCGCTTATTTTTGTAGAACTCCATTTTAGTTTATGTATTAATTTTTAGATTTTTGAGATTTATGAAAGATTTTTGTTTTTTGAGAAACACAGATTTTTGAGTCTACTAAGTTGTATTTTATTAAAAAAACACATACAAAATAATATTGTGACAATAGTTTCGCCTTCTTATGGCATTCGTTTGAAAATGCCACAACTAGGCGAAACAATTGTCACAATATTAATTTTATGTGTTTTTTTTAAATAAAATACAACTTAGTTGACTCAAAAAATCTGCGTTTGATTAAAAAATTAATACATAAATTCAAAAAACATCTTGAGATTTTTGTTAAAAAAATATGTATTTTTTTGTTTTTGTTTTCAGATACTCGCTTTGAATGTTAAAAAAAGAATATTAATTATAAATTAAAGGTGTGGTCCTTTTTTTTCTGACAACCACACGCTTAACAGATGCAAATCCGCGTGAAGAAGCTTTAATTTCGTTTTAAATCGAGATCTGATAAGAGTTTGAGATATATGTATTTGAATACCGTAGCATTGGGTAGCTAGTAAGTAAAAAACTAATCCGTGGGAAGAAATAGAACTACCTATTAATTAATTTAGATTACGGATCATCAATAATTTTTACAAATAAAAGAGTTTCTACATTTTTTTCAAATTTATATTTTTGACAATATTACTTTTAAAAACTAAGACTATTTTTAATGAATATTTTTTAATTTTTTTTTTAAGTAAATTACACACAAAAAAACAAAATAAACTTATATTAAATACTTTTTTACATCATAAAAACACATTTTTTCATTATTTTTATAAAATCCATCATGCACTGGATTTCTTACCCTATGGATTATACATATATCAATATATTTTTGATATATCTGGGTGTTTTAGCTGAGATTACGAAAAAATACGGAAGTCTCAGTATTCCAGGGTTTACGTCTTGCCTGGCTTTGTCTTTAAGTGATCATTTTATGCACTTGTGTAACGTTTATATTTATATACATATATGTATATATCGTTATATTAACCAGAGGGTAAAATATTCATTGTCTGATTAAAAAATGAATATTATTTTAAATAATAATAATATTCAACTCGTAAAATTAGAAGTATCTAAAATCATTTGAAGTGGCTCTCTCTTAAAAATATACATGTGAAATCAATCTGAATGAATCACACATATAACACTATCCTAATCATTTATCGTTCATTTTGTGTAATATCACTAAAAATACTACTTTATGACTTGTATTTAAGTGATTCTCCTACTAAATCTATGTGTGATTATTTTGTACATCAAAAGCATTGTTACTTTTTTCGTTTGGTAATATAACATCTTCTTATCATTCATAGTTCACTTTATATAGTACCACTTAAAAACACTACTTCATGACTTGTTTTTAAGTGGTATTACATAATGTGAACGATGAATGATAAGGAGAGTGTTATATTACCATTACACAATATTAACAATGCTTTTATTATAGAAAATATTCTCATATGTGTGAAAGGAGAAAATTGTGCACGTGTACTTTATAAACTCTTAACTAATGGTGAACCCATTTATCATAATCACAACTTATATACATATAAAAGAAAACTTAAAAATATTAATAAATATAATTAATTCATATTAGTAAAGAACACAAATCATATTTAACACATTATATGAAAACGTACGTAGAACAACAAGATCCAAAACACAGATACACATAAAAAATCAATGTTTATGAAATATGTGATTAAAAAAAACCGTATGAAAAATTTGTGATTAAATTTGAAGCTAAATTTTAAGTTTATGCTTTAAGAATTCAACGTTCACTTTGTGCACGATGAATGATTTTGAGAGTTTAATCCTTTGCTTACGTCATCTGTATCCATTAATCTTATTCCTTTCTTATATCCAAGAATCCGAACTGATCAATTTACTTTATATTATTAACGATAAAGTTAACACCGCGTCAATCGGAAGCAGTGCTCTATCCACCGTTGGATGCAGCCGAATAATATATTTCGCAACACGAATTTCTTGGTACACAAACAATAACCGGAAATTCCTCGAGAGTCTGAGTAGATAATATTATTATTACACTTTAAGTTTTAATCAATTTCTTTCACGGACTAAACTCTATTCATCTGCAACCTACAGTCCAGTTTTGTGAAAAACAAAAATATTTGTCATGTTTTTTTAAAATAATGATAAATATTAAAAAATAGAATAATAATTGCATAATTAGACTACATTTCTACATTTTGATATCTCAACAAAGATTAAGTAGAATATGACAATCTGGGTTTTACAAAGCTTATGACCTATCATAGCTTAGATAAGTGATTACTTTACACATACTTATGTAACATTCACCAATATATATGTATGATTTATATAATTATAATTGAATTTCAGTAGTGTTGTTGTCAATCATGGGCGGAATGGTGAATGTTACGCATGTGTAAAGTAATCACTTCATAGGTCATAAGACCTGTTAATACCCAGACCTCTATATTTTTATTCACTTATTTTGACATGTCAAAAATAACAACTTTATAACTTTTTCCACTTTTTTTATTGTAGGCATAAAATGTTCGATCTTCAATTAAGAGAATGACTAAAGTGTACAGTTGACCTAATGAGGAAATGGCTATTCCGAAACTGGCAGTCGTTGGCCATTAACCTTGGCTATTCTCCAGCCCATGGGGATCAAGAGGAAGGCGTTTTAATTTGTCGTCTCATCTTTTCCCCGCTCCAGACTCGACGGCCCGAGACCAATTGACGACGTTTTAATCCATTTATTTTTTGGATATCAAATCATCATCATCCTATAATTATTATTATTATTATCCATGTCTTTATAAGCGCCCTTGAGGTAGTTTACGAAAATGGTGCTATGTAAATTATCCAAATAAATGATATTGAGAGTGTTTAATTAATAAATAAACTTAATAAAATAATATCTGATTGCATGATTGCTGTGAATGAGGTTCAGCCACGAATTCGTGTGTTATGGATTATTAATTTCGAATCCTGTTGGAAAGGCGTTGACATTTTCGTGTGAAATAAAGTAACCATAAAGGTTTCTGTGTGACGTCCTCGGTATCGTTTTAAAGATAGCATTAATCTCTAGTGTATATCTTTAATGTAGTTCCATTACTCGCTGATTGACATATTAACAGTCACAAATACTGAGAAGCTTTTGTTTGGAAATCTTGATGTATCCAATGGTCGAATGAACATAATGATATTAAACCCAGAATCATCATGAGTCAATAAGAAAATTTACATATTGTGATTCAATATTTTCTATCTTACCATATGCGCATATGTTTTTAAAAAAATATATAATGTCACCTAGTGTTGCAATAGATAAATATTTAATCTTTTCGAGGCCTTTTTCATTTTCTTATTTTCAATTAAAACCTATTTTATGTATATTAATTACTAACCTACATATCGCTCATTCCTTTCAACAACGTCATATATAAAAAAAAACATGATATTTCAGGAGATCGTATTAAAAATAAATATCAAGCCACTTATTAATCTTTTAAGGTAAAACTTGAAGGTTTTTCTCCATTTGTAAAATATTTAGTTTATTTAATAAAATAATTAAACTTTACCTTTTCCTCAAAATGCAAAAACAACACTTTCTGTCCTGTAGCGGGTAAATATGAAGTTAAAATATGCCGCTTTTGCTGGGATATAGTACATTTTCTGGGCATTCCGAAAACGTGCACAACTGAAAATGGACGATTTTTGAAATATGACGTTGTTAAAAGGAATGACCGATATAGACTCCTACATATGGAATATTCAACAAACTACAATTCATGATAGTAAAACATATATAACTACAATATATGCTAAAATCTTCCTTACATATGCATTTAAGAATTACTCTCATATAACGCAAGAAAGCACCTCCCAGTAAATCACACAAACCATATTTATATTACTACCGGATCCAAACACATAAAAAACCTTCCACATACCTCTTTTGGTCACAATTACTTTTATTATTATGCAATTAAGTTGTACAGCATGCTTCCACTATGCATAAAGTCATTAAAAAAGTAAAAAAGTATAAAAGACTTATTTATAAACAGATAATGAAAATAGGTAGATCTAAAAATATCAAACATCATAAGGCTATGGTCGTGTTTGATTGCATATCACAAACATTTTTATTTTCTACTTTGGATATTAAAAGCATGGTTAACTTTGTGGTATTGTAATATAACACTCTCCTTATCATTCATTCAAGTGAATGGTGAATGATAATGAGAGTGTTAATTATATTTTCATATAGTTTTAAAAATAAGTATTGTAAAATGTGTCCTTAGCACGGGAAGACACAGTGAGAGACCATTTTTGTTATTTGTTATTTGTATTTATGTTTATGATAAAAAAAATCAATAAATGCTAATTACCTATATAACAATGAAACACTTGAATATACCACTTAAATTGGTTTTATTTATATATACAACTAGTTTCAAAAACTTACATATGTTTTCGAAACTAGTCGTATAAATAAATAAAACTCATTAAAGTGGTATATTCAAGTGCTTATTTTTTTTTTAAAATAATCATAATGTCATTCCACAAAGTTAATGCCGAATCAATAAATAATATAACTATATAACGATCATGCCGCTAACCTGTAAGAGTGAGCAGAGAAATTAGAACGCCACACCTCTTGATTCGCAAACAGTCTTCGCGGCTTCCACATTTATGCATCTCCTCATACATAACCACCGATTACTCCGAGTCCTGGCCGGACCGCATTCAAGTGTTGGAAAAGGCGATGATTTTTTGCTAGTTCAGTAAGTTATTAATAAATTATGCTAATACATGATCTAGTGCGTATTATGAGATATTATGACACATAAAATATATCTTATAGTGACCTTGAAGACTCGATGCATACATGACTGCTTGCTTTGTCACAAGATATAATACTGATCGCAATATTTGAGATGATAAAAAGTGGAAGTCTATTAAGATTAAGAATATGACTCAAGTAATGGCCGATCATGGGAATTTTAGCGTGACTGAAAGTAATAACCCGGCCTGAATAAATTAGTCATCGAAGGTGCTATATCAAACCTTGTACAATGTAAGGCTTACCCATAAATACAAAGCAAACTGAGTAACTGGTTTACTTAGCAATTATGATAGAAACTTTGCTTTGCCATAAACTGAGAACTGCATTTTCCTAACTAACACTTACGCCGCTTCCCCGCAGGGAAAGGCAGAGAGAATAGAACGCCACACAACTCTGTCTTTGCAAACATTCTTCGCCTCTTCCACCTTCATGCATCTCCTCATACATACCCGCCGATTATTACGACTCTTAACTTGACCGCATCCAAGTATTTGGCATATCTGATCGTGCCTGTATCTGAAGTTTTTCAAGATCCTCCTCTGCTCCTTTTTCCAATTACATTCGCCTCATCATTTTTTTACAGTTCTTTCCTCACTCATTCGTTCTATATACATGTCCAAACCCTCTCAGCACACCTTTCTTAATTTTATCGATTATGCTTATCTCAGCTTTGACCTGTGCTTTCCTGCTGTCATCAGCTCACTTTATTGTACGTCATATAATAATAATATAATAATAATTTTATTACATGTTATATAATGCATTTGCCATATGAACCTTAGAGCTTACACACATCACCTCAAAGTTTGAAATAAAGAAGAGTTTAATAAATTTAAATATATTGAAGTGTTGGTAACCTGAGCTAACCTGCTGTCATCTGTGCATTTACCAACGGAACCTGTAATTCCATCTCACCGATCAGTCAATTATTGAATAATAAGCACTAGAGCTAATAATGAAAAGAGGCATTGTCTGAAGCGTTCACAAAATTGGAGACACGACCAAAAATGTCCAATTATTGCGCCGGAGTAGTGGATAATACCTGATAATTTACCACATTCCGTCGCCGAGGCATGATGTTATCGCTCATAGCTACATCTATTGCAGAGTCGGTAAATTAAAAAAAAAAACTAATTCCATTATTAGGCAATATTGAATCCCAACAAACAGATTCTGTATGATTAATATTTTAAGCATTAACTTTGTGAGCGGTCATTTTTACGAAATAGTAATTTTTGGCCTGACCTATTTTTGCCAGACATTTTAAGTGCATGTCAATGTTTGGTCTTTAGGGCATGTTGGTCTGTGGTCCTTAGTGCATATCGCTCACTCCTTTCAAGAACGTCATAAATAAAAAAAACTGATTTTTCAGGAGAACGTTTTTAAAGTTAAAAAATATAATCCAATGTATTAGAAATAAATATCAAGCCACTTACTGAACTTTTTACTGTGCAACAGATCTTTTTAGGTAAATCCTGAAGGTTTTTTCTCCATTTGAAAAATAATTTGAATATTTAAAAAAATAATTAAATAATACCTTTTCTTCCAAATGCAAAAAAAAACACTTTCTGCCCTGTAGCGGGTAAATGTTAAGTTAAAAATATGCATATTTTGCAGGGTCATAGTACATTTTATGGGCACTCCGAAAACATGCACAACTAAAAAATGTCGATTTTCGATTTACGACGTTCTTGAAAGGAGTGAGCAATATAGGATCTAGGGTTAAAATAATGTTTCAATTACACGCTAGGTTCTTAATTAAAAGGGGGATAAAGATTTGATTTATAATTCAGCCTAAATTAAGAAATAAGCGATGAAATATGTTTCCTTATCTATGCTTAAAATTAGTAAGCAGAAACCTTCATTATTTAATATGTATTATTTACAAATTATTTAATAATTTCTTAACCGTTACTACTCATACATTATAAGGAAAAAAATCCTCATTGAGGGTAGGATTATTGTTTTTAAAATGGAAATGGGCAAAAATACAAAAAAAAAATATTAATAAAAGATAATAATCAAGAAATAAGCCATGAAATATGTTTGCTTATCTATGCTTAAAATTAGTAAGCAGAAACCTTCATTATTTAATTTTATTCACATGTTATTTTCTTATTTTTTAACCGTTGCTACTCATACATTATAATGATAAAAATCTTCATTAACGAGAGGATTATTGTTTTTAAAAATGGAAAGGAGTAAAAATACAAAAAAAAAACAAAATAATGCATATTAACGTATTTTTAAGTTATCCGGTTTTAACGTTATTTTTTAATATTGTTTTACTTTTTATACTAGTTCTCTGCTATGATTTCTAGTTCCCGTAACGAGAAAGATTCTTTGGGCGTAAATGAATAATAATTTAAGATAGTAATTAATTTCCTATGGCGAATGATGCTCTTAGCCGATATTTATCTTGGTTTATTGCATATAAATAAACGTATGGAGGAGAACACTGCGGGATTTATCTTCAAACCAATAACAATTAATTTATCAAACACTTCGTTATCTCGTGAGAAGCTTTACGTATAAGTCTTACATGCATTTAAAAATAAAATTTCACCGATATTTCATACATAAATAGAACAATTTAATTCACGACATTTTGAGTGTGTCTAAATACTTTTGAATACTTTTGAATGAGTGACTTCACAAATCTGGAATTTTCTCACTTAGGACCCATTTTCATACTGACATCTCAATAAAGATGAAGAAGAATATAAATGTTGCCGCTTTTATTGGGTTTAAGTGTGTGTTAAACATTATACACGTGTGGCATTCACCATTCTACCCATGATTGAGACCACACTTTTAAATTTTGGAAGTAATATTTAACCTTTAATTGACACCTTTTTCCACATGCTAGTTCTCGGTACCATCTATGGTAGAGTTGAGCATTTTTTTGTTAATTGTAGTGTGGAAGGGTGTTTTTCAATCCTGGGTGGAATGGTGAATTTAACACGTGACTGAAGTGATCACTTGAACAAGTCAATGATAGGTTTGACTTCTTCATCTTCTTATTTTGCTTGGTATTAGCCTTGTAGCCTGTTTTTAAGAGGGACGAGACTCCTGCGATGTTAATTCCCAGCTGTTTATCCATCTTTTTGGTGGTCTGCCCGAAAGTCGCTTTCCTTGGGATTGGCCGAGTAGTGCAATGTGGGTTCTAAGCCCTGTAAATGCCTACACTTCCATATTCTTCTCCATCTATGTCAACATGTCATAGAGTTACCTCCTAAGTTGACAAACCCAGATTTATAAACAAAGATTTGGAAACACCAAAAGATTGTGAGAAAATAAAAACAATCATTTAATTTTTTTTTTTTGTAAAATTAATCAACTTTGTTTTAAGCACTTTTTTTATTATAAGTACACTTTGACCTACCGGTTTCGACAAGAACCTTTTCATCATCAGAGTTTATTAAATTCTAAAACATTAAAAACTTTACTTTATTGAGTATTTTAATGTTTTAGAATTTAATAAACCCTGATGATGACAAGGTTCTTATAGAAACCGGTAGGTTAAAGTGAACTAATAATAAAAAAGTGGTTCAAACAAAGTTGTTTAATTTAATAAAGGTCATAAAATATGCCAAAGTATCTGCAAGAAACATTCAGGAAATCATTTATTTATTTTGAATTATCTAACGTATTGCTTAATTGAATAATTTATTTAATAACTGAAGAATTTGAAGAGAAACTTTGTAAAAAGGTACAGATTTCAAATTAAAAAGCCTAAGTAAATAACAACTATGTATATCAAAAAGAGTCATTACTTCGGTTTATTTAATCGATCATTTAAAGTTTATCACGTCAATCAGTGCACAAATTTGATTGCAAGTTGTATTGTATTGTAGCTTCTAATATATTTGGCATTTCGATTTAAAAACTTTATTTGTAAAGAAATATTATACAAATAGAGAAAAAGTATTAAATACCACCCTAATTGGCTAGCTAAAAAATAACAGTAACACAAAAGGTACATCTTAAATATAGATTTCTAAAATTATATATTGTAATTAAAATGTTAATTCTTAAAATTAATTGATATGTTTTATTGTAGATAAATGTGTTAATGCATGTTTATAAAAAATCTATTGTCTTATAGATTATGGGTCAAGAGCGTTAACCTCCCAGAATCACTTAGATGTATGAAATATAGCAAATACTTAATTGAAAAAAAAACATGTATTTCAATTTGTTACGGTCTTTTGATAACTTCCAGACAAGAAATAAAATAATAGGAAAAAAAACATGAAACATGAAAAATAGAAATGGATTTTTTATTTACATTTAATGTTGATTGAGCTATTACTTATAAAAAAGAGGTTTAAATGTTTAACGTTATTTTTAAATATAGAAATGCTATCGTTGATTTATATAAAAACAAATAAAAAATATTTACATTAACAATTCAAGCCTTAAGTAACGTAAGTATAAGTTTTTATTTACGTTATTTTTTTACTTCATAGCATTTTGAGTGTGTCTTGTTCACAAATTTTGGTTTTCTCCATTAAGAGTTATTTTATAATTTTTTTGACACCTCAACATACATAAATACATATGGTTATCTGGATATTTACAGGTCTTATGACCTGTCATGGGTTGGTCAAGTGATCACTTTACACACGTGCAACATTCACCATTCCACCCATGATTAACAAACACACTACTCAAAATTTCTGAAATCCTACACATCCCATGTAAATACTCAGACTTCCGTATTCTAAGATTTTAAGTTAAATATAAAATAAATGAATACAGTTTTATATTTTAAGTTAAACATAGTAAATATAATATAAACTTTAGGTTAAGTTTAATTTTCAAACGATGCGGAATACATCGAAACCGGTGTCGTATTAGTTTATTTTTTTAAATAGTGGTATTCATAACCATGTAAAACTCAAATAAAAAATTGATAGATACTACAACAAAGTGACTGCCGAATCAAATAAGATTTTCTACTGTGATATTTATTTAACAGTTGTACAAAACACTTTACACAGTATTTTTTTACATACTTCTATTGAGTATACGTTTCTTGTCGTGTCGTATCAATTTTAGAAGCCACGTCTATAATTTACATATGCACATATAACGAAAATCGTTTATATTTCTACTAACATATAAAAAATGTTATTATTACATTCAATATTCTTGAACTCTAAGTTCAAAACTATTTAATATAGTAATATAAATACCATTTATTATTTTTTATGCGTGAAATAATTATATAATTAAGTTACCTATTTCCTGCTGTCTGCTTTTCAAATTCTGTGCATACATGTATTTTATTTTTGCACGATTTTTTATGCGTGACTTCGGGCCCTCATAGACACCGTAATCATTAAGTACGAATTTTTTGCATTATAACGAGGAGCAGAAATTTCAGAAACATATTTGAAATTCACATGGTTACATATCACTCACTCCTTTCAACAACGTCATATTTCAAAAAACTAGATTTTGAGGATATCGTTTTTAAAGTTCAAAAATATAATGCAATGTATTAAAAATAAATATGAAGCCAGTTATTGAACTTTTTACTTTGCAACAGATCTTTTTAGGTAAAACCTGAATATTTTTTCTCCATTTGAAAAATATTTAATATAATTAAAAAAAAAAACCTTTTCTTCAATATGCAAAAACAACACTTTTTGTCCTGAAGCGGGTAAATATTATGTTAAAAATATGCCGCTTTTGCTGGGATATAGTACATTTTCTGGGCATTCCGAAAACATGCACAACTGAAAATTGACAATTTTTGATATATGACGTTGTTGAAAGGAGTGAGCGATATATCTTAATACAAGAACCTACTCTGCTCCTCTCCAAAAATAAAATTAGCTTATTTGCTTTGAAAGGGACTTACACTCATTGATTATTGTTTATGAATGATTTTTTTTATTAAATGTTTTATGTGTTTGTGTTTTTTTTTTCTATCAACACATGTAAAAGGTGTTTAATACAATTTTTTTTATATCATATATGTACATCAGAAGACAGACTTCCATTTTTTCATACCTTCTATTTTTTATATCTGCAGGAAGATTGTTGAAATATTTGGTTCCCAAATATCTGAAGTTTTGTTGGAATATTTTGGTATTGCATTTTGCTATTGTAAAATCGTTTTTCATTTAGATTCAAATTATTATAACCCTTCAATAGTAGTAGAATTTCTGTTTTCTGAAAACGATTTCTACATTAAGGACTTGGAATGTGTAAATCAATAATTTTGTTGGATGAGTTAAATAAAAGACGTTAATGATTGTTTTCTGAACTATTTTTAATAAGGTTCAAAGAGTTGTTGTATGTTCTCTCCGATCCGAAAATGCCATACTGTAGTAGTGAGTGAACAGTGGCATAGCACACTCTTTTCAAGTTATCTATTCCTAAAATGCTTCTTGGTCTCATTAATTGGTATTTTTATATGTAAATTGTATCATATTGTTCATCTTGTATCATTATTGTACGAGTATATTGTAAATCTTGTACCATTAAATCTCATAAAAAACAAAAAGTTTCGTGACTTACTTTTGAGAATTCCATACGATAAACATTTATATGTATAATATTTAAGTACAAGTACCGGTTTTACATAGGTCGAATTGCACAATTTTTATAATAACTCAATTACATACCTCTTATCTTAATAATGAACTTTTTTTTATATTCTATTTGCATACACTTACGCAAATTATTAAAAGAAATAGTTTTTAAACGTTAAATTATTGTTTTTCAATTATTTGCCTTTTTTCAATACAACTTCTATTCAAATTTATTTTGATTAAAGAAAACACTTGAGTTTTATCAAAGACTACAAGTTTCAGAAGTTATGATTGTTTAAGAAGTTTGTTAAAGTTATTATACAGACCTGAATGATGGAAGTTTAACTTCTGAAACATGTAGTCTTTGATAAAACTCAAGTGGTATAAAACAAGTGCTTTCTTTAATCATTGTAACATGTCTTACCACAAAGTGAATGCCGAAACAATAAATAAAATGCAAATTTATATTCGTAATCATAAGAATAATGGTGAATTTACAAAGCACCATTTGCGTAAATATCGGTTACATTGTAATAATTTTAAAGAAGAAAAAATGATTTTCTCATTATTATTTTACGAGATTTGGAGAATGCAATCGCAAATTTGAAACCAGGATACACTGAGTTCTAAGCCAACACTTGTTTCTAAGTATAAGTGAGTAATTTCTAAAAATATAACACACAATTGAGTTAGTACATTTTGCAATGCCACGTCTCATTTATCAATAATTATTACATACCGACTGCGTTTTCAAGAATTTGACCCAAATGACCCGTGGTCTTTGATTGGCTACGCGCTAATCGCACATATCAAGAACCAAACTGCAGCAGATTACCTGAGCGAGATTTATTAAATTAACGATGTATCATCAGCTTCGAGTGTAAAGAAGCACCGCTATAATGGCTGATGGCTGAACTCGTAATTGAGAAAGGTTATGAAATGTAACGTAAACTATGTAAGGTTTCAAACATCATCAAGCCTGAGTGACCGTCTTGATACAAAATAAGGTTATCCAAATGTATCAAAATCTGTACACATACATAAAAACACACACACATTTATATACATATATATATATATATATATATATATATATATATATATATATATATATATATATATATATATATATATATATATATATATATATATATATATATATATATATATATATATATATATATATATATATATATACATGTATATATATATATATATATATATATATATATATATATATATATATATATATATATATATATATATATATATATATATATATGCCTGCCTCCGTAGTGTAATGGTCAGCACGCTCGGCTACCATTCTGGAGGTCCCGGGTTCGATTCCCAGGGGGGTTCAAATAAATATTTGTGATTTTTCACTGTTATATTTATTCAATATTACCCTGATTCCAGAAGCGGAGGGCTGATCACCTTTGCTTCGATCAAGATAACACTGCGTTATATGTCGCAGTGCCCTATGTAATTTCATATATTTTTTGTTTTTACCATATGATCCGTTATTATTAGAAAATTCGTTATTCATTACAGGTTCATTATTTATAAGATATTAAATAGTAAGCAAAATTAAACCAACCTTAGTGATAAAAAGTAAAATTATTATTTAAAAACATTTATATAATAATATATTAATTATAATTTATTCAAATTTTATGGCCAATATACGATAAATCACAACTCAATATTCTTTGAACCCATGTAACATTTGACGTAATTGAACTTTTTCCATTAAAAATAATTTTGTTTTTGTAAAAAAAAAAAAAAATCTTAATAAATGTATAGTTTTGAAAGAAAAAGAGATATTAGAAGTAAAGGTGTTAATAAAATTAATAGATATTCTAAAAAAAACCTCTATTGGAATATTTGGATCTAAAGAAAATCAGCCAGCGTGGCCGATCGCGTTATGATTTGAACATTTGAGATCTCGGCCTTATAGCTGCTTACAAAAATGTCGAATAATAAATAAAAAATACAGAAAAATACGTAGTTTAAGTAAAAAAAGCTTAACTAATAAATTTATTTGAGGCGCACTTACATCAAAAAATTTAAGGTAGCCCATAGTAAAAAATAACTATAAAAAAAAGTTATTCTCAGTTTGAGTACAACCCGGTCGTATAGACTGAATTAGCGGAAAGGCGAGATCGGAAGAGCTCTATTGTATAATTTACACCAAACGCACAATTCATTTACGAGTAAGTAGCTTTTTGTACCGTTTTACATACGCTTACGGTGTCCATAAACGTGTCGCCTACTTTCAAAATCCGCCAGATCCATGTTAGTCGATTTTCCAAAAAATGATATAAAAGATTTGCATCTTTAGATAAAATATTATGAAACAGAGAAATACAACTTATTTTCAGATTTTTTTTCATTATTTAAAAAAAATACAAGACATATAAACCGATAATGACGTTATCTTAATATTTGACCTATCCCGCTCTCTGATAGGCCGATATGGGTCAGAAGGCAAGTTCCATGAATATAGCAGAATTTGAAATGCAACGCTGTTTTTAAGTATTTTTAGCATATTCAAGTATTTAAATATTTTAAACAATAAAACCCACAATTGGCATTCCGATAGAGTATTTATTTTAAAATCTTATAAAATTGGATCTGGCGGATTTTGAAAGTAGGCGACACATATCTCTCACTCCTTTCAAGAATGACATAATTAAAAAAAACTTGTTTTTTCAGGAGAACGTTTTTAAAATATAATGCAATGCATCAAAAATAAATATGCCACTTACTGAACTTTTTATTTTGCAACAGATCTTTTTATGTAAAACCTGAAGGTTTTTTCTCCATTAAAAAAATATTTACATTTTTTTTAATAATTAAACAATACCTTATTTGGAGTATTTATTTTAAAATAAAACATTTTGAGTTTGTCCAAATACTTGTTCACAAAATCTGGATTATCTCCAATTACAGGAGTTATTTTCATATTATTTTTTGACATCTCATCAAAGACGAAGAAGAATATGAAAGTCTGGGCATTTACGGGGCTGACGACCGTCATAGGCTGGTTTAAGTGATCACTTTGCACACGTGTAACATTCACCAATTCTACCCATTATTGACAACCACACTACTCAAATTCTTAGAAGTTCTATATATATGAACCAATTTAGAATCCTTGTTCTTGAATCACTAGAACTTCAATAAAGACATCTGTTGGTGAGACGTAAAGAAGCTTTTTACTAAGCAGAAACTCTTATATTAGTATGTGAGGTCCAAATTCTTTTGAAATCTTATGAAATTGGATCTAGCGGATTTTGAAAGTAGGCGACGCAAATAATAACATACACCACGAATGATTTGTCCGTCTATCGATCAAGATTGGATCAAAACATAACTAATATAGGTACGCAAGAAGATAAAATTGATTGATGGGCATCTTCAACGGACGCATCGCAGAGATTCAACTCAACTTTCTAGAGATTTCCATTCGTTCGATACATTGTGATGTTTTGACGTGATCGCTGAACCAAAATATTTATACGACCCGCCATCTTCCATACAACTCTTACATTTCATTAGGATTTTATACGGTATGTGAATTTAATAAATTATATTTTATAAAGCGATGATGATAAATGAGTGAACATGTGAATTAAACATATTATAAATAAATGTGCCCTAGTAAAAAAATCTAAATATTTTCAAATATAAATATCAAAAACTATTTATGCGTTTTATGTCGTAATGTGTATAACATATTATAAATATCCGTAATAAAATACCTAGGTACCTAGCTATACATTTTATTAAGTACTTACAAATAGTACCTACATAAAACAGTTCTAACACCAGATGTCGCATGCGTCGCTCTGAATAAAACAAAAGACATCAGATAGAAAAAATATAATATTGTTAACTGTCAGAATCAGATAGATAGAAAATTATTGTAAAGATTAATTAAGAATAAACTTTTATTGTCGTTTATTTAATTACAAAGCAACACATTGTTTATTTTATTATTATACACCCGCTTTACATATTATTTACACCCAATTTAAGAAGAAAAATACTAGCACGTTATATATTTTAGTATATTAGTAATATATTTTCAAATATAAATGTCAAAATCAAAAAGAAAAAAGTCCCTCTCCAAGCACAAGAGCTCAGTCTCTTTTTTGGAGAGGCTCAGCGCAACTAAAATTATAAGATTGTATTAAGTAGAAATGTATAGATCTTAAATTGTATAAAATAAAAAGCGATAATAATTAATGAATCAAAATGCGATTCCTCAGACAAATGTGTGACAAAACGATGTATGATAGATGTTTGGAAGGTTAAATAAGGAAATAATGCAATGCTGAGATAAGCATTACCGATAAAATTAAGAAAGGTGTATTGAGATGGTTTGGACATGTGGAACGAACGAGTAAGGAAAGAACGGTAAAACAAATTATGAGGTAAAAGTAATAGAAAAAACAAACAGAGGAAGACCGAGGGAAATTTGATAAGAACAGTTAAGAATGTACACTCAAATATATAATGTTAGTAATATTAGTTTGTTATCCGCCCCAGTAGTGTTATGGTCAGTACGCTTAACTACCGACTGGAGATCCCGGTTTCGATTCCCAAGGTGGGATTAAACAAATACCTGAAGCGGAGGGCTGATCACTTTCCTTCATGTGTTAACGATCAAGATAACACTGTGTTTATATGTTGCAGTGCCCTATGCACCATTGGATACGGATAAGGGTTAGAAGAAGTATGTACATTCAAATTAAATATCTGAACAATTTTAAGAACTTTTACGAAATAAATACAACATTTGTGATTTACAATTTTTTTTAAAAATTGCCGCGAGTAATAAGTTTCACAAAAATATTTTCGGTTTTTCGATGATATAATATATGTTTATTTTCATTATCACCCTAACGTCGATTGTCGAAAAATGTGAGATTTGTGTGTTGATTTTTTTCCATCACAATGATTAAAGAAAACACTTCGTTTTTTACCACTTGAGTTTTATTATAGACTACATGTTTCAGAAGTTAAACATCCATCATTCAGGTCTGTATAATAACTAATAACTGAGTTATTATACAGACCTGAATGATGGAAGTTTAACTTCTGAAACATGTAGTCTATAATAAAACTCAAGTGGTAAAAAACGAAGTGTTTTCTTTAATCATTGTAACATGTCTTACCACAAAGTTAATGCCGAAACAATAATTAAAATATTTTTCCATCACATTTTTTTATTTATTCCATCCAAACTGATTTCACATCTGTAGAAAAATCTCGTTACATTGACGATGTGGAAGACCATGAATGTATTTTCTGAAATCACTGACATCTTTATTCGATTCAGTACAAGTTTTGGGGTAAATCGGGAAATAATTGCTTCATTATACGATATAAAACCAAAGTAGTTGTCATGTTTAATGTATGTAAAATACAAAATATCTCCAGACATTGCGCGGAGCTACTAAAATTGTATGGTGCTATAACAAGGATCGTAAAGTTTTATCACTTGTAGGTCTGCCAGAGGAACATTGAGTAAGCTTAACTTTAAACTTGGTACCTACTTGATGTTTCTTTTTTTTTTTAATATGGAATGGCGTTGCACATGTAATACAATGCATTTGCCAATGTCAAGTTAATTGAATTCTTAATTTTAAAATATGATAGACTTAAAATTATAAAGATTTTTTTTTTATTCATTTAATATATTTACATTTTTATTTTTAACATAATACATTTGAATCATTTATGCATATGGAGAACTTTTATATTTCGATTCGCTGTGCCTCTCCATAAAAGAGTCTGTGCTCTTGTGCTTGGAAAGGGACTTACACTCGTGGTTTAATGTTATATAATAAAAGATATATATAATTTTTTTTTTAAAGATTTAAATGTATAGAGCTTTAATTTTTTTCTTAAGGATTTTTATATAATCTATTTTTTTATTTCTTTAGGGAGTTTACTGAAATGTTTAATTGCCAAATATTTGAAGTTTTGCTGAAATTGCTTGGTGTTGCATTTTGGAGTAGAAAAATCGTTTGACAATCTTGATGATAAATTTTTTGTTAACTATAAATTTATGTTATTTAATTTCAGAAAAAAAACTAACAGTCTGTACAAATTTAGGTTCCTGCTCGCCAGGATGAGATGGATATCTGTAGGGAGGGGAATAAGCGGGGCCAGAGATTTTTTTAAAAATTGGCATTTGGTCATTTATTGGGCAAACAAAGAATATGTGGTTAAGGTCTTCCTCCTCGAAACGACACTCGCAAATGGGGGAGTCAAAGACACCAATCCTCGCAAGGTGCTCTCTCGTACAGCAATGACCCATCCTCATTCGACAAATGCTTGATGTTTCTCTTTTAAAAAGAAAACAAGTACTTAACATTATCATTGTGCTTATTTCATATATTTATTTCAGTATTGTGTTTATTTACAAGGTATTATACATTATACACTTTTTTATATCTCAACAAAGATACAGAAGAATTTAGAAGTATGGGTATTTACGGGGCTTAGACCGCCATAGGCTGGTTTAAGTGATCACTTTACACGCATGTAACATTCACCAATTTTATCCATGATTGACAACCACACTATTCAAATTCTTGATTGTTCTATGTATATGATCCGATTTTGAAACATTTAACAAGAATCACTAGAATTTTCACTATTGACATCTATTGATGAGACGAAGAAGCTTTTTATTGAGCATAAACACTTATATTTGGACACACTCAAAATGTTGTTAAAACTCACTTGATGTTTCTCTTTTAAAAAGAAATAGGTACTTAATATTATCAGTATTGTTTTTATTTAATTTATATTTTACAAGGTATTGTGAACGTGGTTGTATTTATTATGCGTTATTGGAGGATCCCATGCCGATGCATTTTAAATATTTTTTAAGACTGAAATAAGCATTACCGATGAAATAAAGACAGGTGTATATAAAGATGGTTCGGTCACGTGCCCAACGTGAATCGAATGAATGAAAATCAAAAAGGTAATAATAAAACAAATTAATTTGGCAAATAACTTTGGAATAAGAAAAACATTACTATACGAATATATTTATTACTTATGCGTGATCAGGGGAAAACTTTCTTCCCATCAAATTCGGTTTGTACATACATAAATAACAAACGCAACGGGCAAAATCTGGAACTAAAATAGATGCATTTTTTCATGATATTAATATGAATAACTCCTAAGTTGACAAACTCATAAATCGCTCACTCCTTTCAAGAACGTCATAAATCAAAAACCGTCAATTTTCAGTTGTGCGTGTTTTCTGAATGCCCATAAAATGTACTTTATCCCAGCAAAAGAGGCATATTTTAAACATAATATTTACCCGCTACAGGGCAGAGAGTATTGTTTTTGCATTTTGAAGAAAAGGTATTGTTTAATATATTTTTTAAATATACTAAATATTTTTCAAATGAAGAAAAAACCTTCAGGTTTTACCTAAAAAGATATGTTGCACAGTAAAAAGTTCAATAAATTGCTTGACATTTTTTTTAATGCATTGTATTATATTTTTAAACTTAAAAACGTTATCCTGAAAAATCAAGTTTTTTTATTTATGACGTTCTTGAAAGGAGTGAGCGATATGTGAACAGAGATTTGGACACAGCCACAAAACATTCTGATAAATACATCCTAATATTTATTTATTGTCTGCCTCCGTAGTGTTATGGCTAGCATATTTGGCTACCAAGCTTATCCCGTATTTGATTCCCAGGGGGGTCAATATATTAATGTGTTTTTTTTTTACTATTATGTTATATTTGTATTTGAAAAAATTGTAATATTTGTCCATCAATTGAAAATATCGTGCTTATGCTTCTTTATTTATATTTGTTATGGATATAATGCAAAATTTTCCGTTTACACGATACGAAACATAGTACAACTAAGTCACTTCAAAATTCTTACTAGCAATACTTTATTTGCTACTGGGTTTTTTAAGTTACGCTTCTTTATGTGGGTTTTTCAATCATTTATAATAGCTTACTTAAAATATCTGCCAGAGAAAAAAAACGTTGAATATTAAAAACGAATTTAAATAATATACATGCATTATACACGCACACATCTTTAACTAATTCTATTGAATTAAAATATTATATAATAATAAAACCCTTATCCACACCCCGATGGTGCATAGGGCACTGTGTCATATTAACGCAGTGTTATCTTGATCGTTTACACATGAAGGAAAGGTGATCAGCCCTCCGCTTTAGGTACCAGTCCATGGTAATATTGAATAATTACAGTGAAAAAATCAATTATATTTATTTTACCCCCCTTGGGAATCGAACCCGGGACCTCCAGAACGGTAGCCGAGCGTGCTGACCATTACACTACGGAGGCGGACTATTGAATTAAAATATCATAGTTTAAGAACATTTAGGTTTTATATGGCATGTAATGCTTCTCTTTCCAGGCTTTATAGCTTTCGTTAGCTCTTCTCGTCCTCAGGTTGTACGTTGTTCTATCATTTACAACGTCACCTGGGTCATGACTTCGAATCGTGTCATATATCTGTAGCATCCGTGATTTATTAAGTCTTTCTCTAAATGTCTTTCGAGGAAGATCCATAGCGATCGCCTGGTTTACAATATGTTCAGGTTCTCTACGTCCTATGTGACCATACCATCTCAATTGCCTTTGCTCTACCTTATTATTGATGTCAGTTACACCCAGGCTTCCACCAATACGTGAAATACTAATTTATAACTAGATATTATAAAATACAATTAAATAAAATGTCTTTAGCCTCCCCCCATTGTCCATTTTCAACTGATAAGATTAAAAAATTAAAATAAGAAACAGCTACTACACCTTCTTCAACCTTCAACGTCCCAAGGACCTAAGCTTCTATCATCTTTAAATACTGCCTGTGAAGCCATTAGCCTCACATGCAGTATTTAAAAATGATGCGAAATGCATCGAAACACGTGTCATATTAGATTTTAAGCAATTGTGATATTATTTTTTTACGTCTATCAAAGATGAAGAAGAATATGGAGATCTGGGCATTTACAGGGCTAACGACCGTCATAGGCTGGTTTAAGTGATCACTTTACACAAGTGTAACATTCACCAATTCTACCCATTATTGACAACCACACTACTCAAATTCTTGGATTCAAATTCTCAAAATGCCCAGACTTCCATATTCTTCTTCATCTTTGATGAGATGTCAAAAAGTAATATGAAAATAACTCCTGTAATTGGGGATAATCCAGATTTTGTGAATAAGTATTTGGACACACTCAAAATGTTGTAAATAGTGATATTTACTATGTAAAACTTAAATTAAAAATTATTAAAACTTCTGTACTGAATGTTCTTTACAAACAAAAAAATGCAACCAATTCACGTGTACCTGCAAAATGTTACAAGATTTCAGTCCAATTTGCAAGAAAAAAAATATATCGCAATTCAATCCATTTGTGGGATAAAGTGACATCTTTATTTGTTTTTTATTCCCCTTACACGGTCAGGCGATGTAACTTACTCCGAGACGGCACTTAACTCGGTTTATCGTAAGAAAAAACACAGCGCAGTGCCTTCGGCGATTCTCACCAATTTACAGCCATGTTACAATAGGATTTAACTTTACAGAGAAGTATCACTTACGACCTTGGCAGCAATTATGCGTTGCGAAACTGAGAATCTTCAATGGTTAGTAACTATTGTTTTAAGATTTTAAATCGTATGTAAACAGTGATTTGTATCCAGTGAAGCGTTCATAATTAATTGATACATTAATAATGTTTAATTTCACTGGCAAATATATTTATTTTATTTTGTTATTTCACGCTTAGAAAGGAAATAGCCATGAAAATAATAAAAGCAATTAATCAGAGAGTTCTTTAATATAGTCATATTGTTGTTTTTACATTTTTAGATTTAAACGTTATTTTTCGTCATGATTCTACTTTGAAAGACACCTAAAAAAATAACATTTTGAATGTGTCCAAACACTTGTTCACAAAATCTGGATTATCTCCAATTACAGAAGTTATTTTCATAGTTTTTGACATCTCATCAAAGATGAAGAAGATTATGGAAGTCTGGGCATTTACGGTGTGTAAAGTGATTACTTAAACCAGCGTATGACGGTCGTCAGAACCGTAAATGCCCAGACTTCCATTTACTTCATCTTTGATGAGATGTCAAAAATAATATGACATCAAAGAAAACTAAAGAATTGCTTTAGAATACCACAAAAAGATAACATGATTTGAAGGCATGGCCTAGGTGACGTTGTCCATGATAAAAGGACCTACAAGCTGAGGACGAGGAGAGCTGACCCCAACAGTCTACAAAGACGATAATTTGGGATGGAGACAGGAAGAAGAAGAGATTTATTGTATATTCATTTTTATTGTTGTTTTAAAGTTGTCAGTTGTGTTATATTTTATCTAAAAATAAACAAGAATTTGAAAATTCTTTAATGTTTTCCGCATATACTTAGTGGCACATTTTATAATATCTTTATGAATATTAATTCACCATGTTTTCACCACTTTTTTTTAATACAATTCAACCTACCGGTTTCGACAATACCTTGTCATTATAAGGGTTTATTTTAAATCAAAAACATTAAAAACATTAAAATACTCTCACCAAAAACTTCCACACACTCCATAAAAATCCTAAGTGTACATTTACGTAAGGTATTGTCGACACCGGTAGGTTGAAATGTTTTAATAAAAAAATTTAAAAAAACAAAATTAATGAATTTTTAAAAAGAAGAATTTTAAAAGCTATAAATATTAACAAGGATCCACATTATGCTGTCCAAGAAAAATACTATTTATCTGAAGAGTAGGATTGATGACCAAGAAAACCAAAACCGGTGTCCTGGACACCATTGGCATAAGTGTTGAACAAAATTAACATCCTGGTGAACAACGTGGTTTTATTATCTTGTTCACAAAAAAATCACGGATAGAAGGTTAATGTCACACGTGTATTAAGTGATCACTTAAACCAGTTTATGACAGGATTCCTGAATATCCAGACTTCTATAATTATTCTTCATATGTTTCGAGACATAACGAATCGGCTGTTCAAACTTAAAACACAGTATGGAACATTTTTTTGTAGTACGTTTTTTTCCATTTTTGAACTAAGTAGATTCTACTTAGTTCAAAAATGCAAAAAATAAAGTACTATAAAAAATTTCCCTTACTGTATTTTGAGTTTGGACAGCCGAAATTTGTATCAACACTAAAAATTTAATCCGCCAACTTCCGTTTAAAATTAACGTTTTGATACATTAAATTTTTGATAGTATTTATATATATATTATATATTTTATAAATTATATGAAAAAAAGATATTCATTTCCAAATATTTTGGTATACTTACGTAAGTTATACACTAGCTTTAAAAAATGTTTCTTGAATATTTTTCGCAGATACTTTGTGGCACATTTTATAAACTTTATAAATTAAAATAACTTTGTTTTAGCCACTTATTATTGGTACACTTTTTCCAACCGGTTTCGACAAAAATCTTGTCATCCTCAGGGTTAATGTACTAATTCTAAAACATTCAAATGGCGTACGGAGTGCGTGGAAGTATTTGGTATCGTAAGGGAAGGGTAATTTACTTTTACCTAACTATGAGTATTTCAATGTTTTTGGAATTAGTACATAAACCCTGAGGATGATAAGGTTCTTGTCGAAATCGGTTGGAAAATGTGTACTAATAAAAAGTGTTTTAAAACAAAGTAGTTGTTTCTTTTGAAAGTTTTGCTAGAAGAATTGTGAATAATTTTTTTTTGTAAATATACAAAACCAAAAAATTAGAATTGCTGTTGTTTTTATTAATTTCTTGTTTGTTTTTAATGGGTTTCATTAATCCATCAACATGCATCTGTATGACGCAACACATCGTTCATACAAGTATCAGCAAAAAACGAAGCACTTATAGCACAATGTGTGCGGGACACGGGAGCATTCGGGACTGGTCACGACCTACCTACCTCTCTCTCGTGCTCTCCGGTCTCCGGCCATCATTACTCATCACTGTCAAGATAACAATGGGCGCTGCACTTAGTGCCACGCCTGCGCGAGAGATCATTCATCTTAGATGGTCCGGCGCACTGGAGATATGCGAAATTAGACAGTCATATACAATAGGTTCTAGCAATCTACCATATGGGGTCTTGAGTTTTGCACTTACGTTTCTTGGTGGAACGGCAATTTATATAATTAAACAACATCTATATTTTTTCCGTTCTGGAGGTCCCGGGTTCGATTCCCAGGGGAATTCCAAATAAATACAAGTGATATTATTTTGGGAAATAAAATTTTATTTCTCAAAATAATATATCAATATGATCCGCAAAGTTAATGCTTTCAATATTAAAAACAAAATACAAGTGATTTTTTCACTCTTATATTTATTCAATACTACTATGGACTGGTACCTGAAACGGAGGGCTGATCTTCTTTCCTTCATATGTTAACGAATAAGATAACACTGCGTTTATATGATGCAGTGCCCTATGCACCATAGGAATGCGGATAAGGGGTTGAAGTTGAAGAAAATAGTTTTTTGTTTAGGTGTTATCAGACCAGTCTGATGATGTTGGTTAAGACAAAACTCGGTCATTGGATAAAACAAAATAAAAGGAGAAAAACTTTAGAGTCGTTGTTTTATTATTTACCATATAGAGGTTCCAATAGTCATGGAAATTATACGAGAAAACATAGATGGAGAAGAATATGGAAGTCTAAGTATTTACAAAGCTTATGATCTGTCATAGGCTGATTTAAATAATCACATTGCTGACTGATTACCTAAAGTCAATAATTTATTATTTATGATTAAATTATATAACATTTACTCGTAAGCGGGTTTCGTAACAGAAAAATCCCCAGCGTTGATGTCTCTTTGAACAAGCGGGCATAAATTTACTTTTGTGAACTTTTGTTCTGGTTTACAGAAAAACCTCTATAAATAATAGGCTTAATTATTAATATAGGTTTTTCTTTAAATAATAAAATATATTATTAATTTATCATCCAATAGGTGCCAGAACGCCGTTGGAAAAAATGCTCTGTGTAAACGTATAATGTTATTATTTGTAAATGTATCATATTTATATTTAATATGATACAAAACCATGGCAAGTTCGGCACAAAAGCTAGCCGATAAATATTTCTTTATTCAATAAAATCTCAGTTAGCATGATTGATTTGTTTATGTGGTATTTCACAACAACATACATACATGTTTTGTGGCCCGTAAATTGATTTGTTGACACGAACACGGCCCACTCTTGTTTGACAGAACAGCTCACAAGTGAAGTGTTAATGGAACACAACCAATGATACATAATGCCTCAGCGACTGTCAAAACTTGTCCATAATGTAAAATGACCATTGATTCTGTTCCTTGTTAGGTCATTGATGATGTCAAATTGTAAAAAAAAATAATAGAAAGCTCAAGGATTGTATTGAATTAGCTTGCGACTGGTTTATTTTTTGTATGTATATATGTATATTTTTATATTTAATAATATCTATATAAATAAATATGTATTCAATCGTGATTATTTAAATGTTAATAAATAAAAATAATTAATTGTACAAATCAAAATATTTGTAATGGAATAATTAAGATGCCATTAAAGTATTTTATTGATACCATATCACACCTTGCTTTCTAGAATCACTTTAAAACGATAAAGGTTTCTAACAGAATGAATTTTTTTAAACGCATTTACGTAATACCTATTTGCCTATATTTTTGAGTGGGTGTGCGTGTGTGTGTGCTGTGAAGTGGCTACCAATGTTCAATGTATTGAGGGAATTGAAGAATATTTTTTCTTCGAATCTCGGAAGTTCAGGAATCGGAAAAAGTAAATAAATATTGTACAAATAGATGTGACTAACTAGCTTACCATCACACTGCTTCCAGTACGCAAAGATAATAGAACGACACATCAATCTATCTTTGCAAACAACCTTCGCCTCATCCACATTCTGTATCTCCTCATACATACCTGTGGATTGTCTTGATCATGACAATTTTTTCTCGGTCTTCTTCTGCCTCTATTATAAACCACATTCGTCTAATTTTTATACTCTTCTTTCAACACTTGTTCGATTCTCATGCACAAACCATCTCAACACACCTTCCTTTTTATCGATTATGATTATATCAGCCTTGCATTCTTTCCTTATTTCACCATTCGAACCTATATCACACATTGGAATGCGGCACATTCAGCTGAGGGATCGCATTTCGGCTGAATTTAGTCTACTTTCTTCCTCATTTTACCGACTCTATGCTTTACTTCCATACATCAATTTTGAACCAGGACTCCACAATTATTATTTGCTATTACCGTTTTCAGTGCTGAGGCGAAGATTGTTTCCAAAGACAGATCGGTGTGGCATTCTATTCTCTCGATGGTTAGTTAGTGAACATGACAAAATAATTACATTTGTGAATGGTATGAACAAGTACTCGTAAAAATGATTTCTTTTGTTTGGTGGTATTGCATAAGCCATGAATTCTTGTAAATGCCATGTTTCGTATATTGGATCAATCACAAGCAAGGCTTCTGCTGCTACTAAATATGTACTAATTTCCTTTTCAGACTACACTCCCTAATAGAAGCCGAAACGAGATTATAATTATGCTTTGAAATTAACAGTTTCAACATGATGAGTGATTGATTCTGCTAATGATACTATATGAACCCAATTACAAGTGATAACCAGCGGATAAACATTCCACTTGAGAACACGGCTGACATCATTTCTTTCCTCAAAATACAATGTATCGTAAGTTGTGTACAAATTAGCTATTTTTTCATTAAAAAATCTTAAAAATTGGTCAAACTACGAGAAATTTAAAGATTAGAATTAAAGAACATCATAGCGGTCTTGTTAGTAATTATTTTTCGAAATTTGCAAATCATATAATGGATACTAATCACTCATTTCACTCTCATAAATTAAAATTATTACACCTTGTTCCATATAAAGGCAAAATTATGAATTATCTTAAAATTTAGAAATCCAAAAAAACCTGAATTCTAATAAAAATTTATTAAATAATATATTGTTTCAAAATTCTTCACCATTGCTTTCCATTTTTCCTTTGTTTTCAAACTCCGTCCCTTGACTAACCCCTTCTCCTTACTTTCCTCTCTCCTTATTTATAAAACAATTTTATATTTTACATTTTAGTTACTATACAGACCTGAATGATGGAAGTTTAACTTCTGAAACATGTAGTCTATAATTAAACTCAAGTGGTAAAAAACGAAGTGTTTTCTTTAATCATTGTAAAAAATCTTAATATTGTGAGTGTGTCCAAATACTAGATTATCTCCAATTTGGAGATATTCCAGATTAGCGAACAACTATTTGGACACAATAAAAATGTTGTATATACTGTTCAAATCGGAAACTAAAATAAAATGAAAATGATATTTTATAGCGTTACGCATGTACGTATGTGATTATACTCCAGGATTCGGACCTCACATACAAATAAAAGAGTTTCTGCTGAATAAAAAACCTCTTTCATCTCACCAATAGTTGTCTCTAATGAAATTCTAGTGATTCAAGCACAATGTTTCGAAATATTATATATATTTATATATTTGAACACATATTTATATTTTAATATAACGCGTAAGTGTTTTTGTATAGAATCTTCACTTATGAATAACATGAAATTATAATTACTTTAAACATAAAGAGTTAATCCAGTCACAAGTAGGTAAAACTGATTATTATGTTAAACCCTAAGTAGGATCACGATAAGCGGTGTTACATAAGCCGTTGCTAGATTTGAGAGTCACTTAGACGTTAAGTAATTAAAAAAAAAACACACACACACAAAATAACAAATTATAAATACAATCATGTGCCATCATTGAGTTTTTCCGTGCCGAGGGCACATTTTGCTATACTTGTTTATAAAACCGTATGAAAGAAAATTGTTTATGACATGAAATCACATACGACATGGCCGAATCATATGATCTTTTTCATATCTACCCACTTTCATTATCCATTTATGAATTCATTCATTCAAATCCTTATCCGCACCACAATGGTGCATAGGGCACTGCATCATATAAACGCAATGTTATCTTGATCGTTAACACATTAAGGAAAGGTAATCAGCCCTCCGCTTCAGGCACCAGTCCAGGGTAATATTGAATAATATAAAAGTGAAAATATCACTTAAATTTATTTGAACCCCTTGAGAATCGAACCCGGAACCTCCAGAACGGTAGCCGATCGTGCTGACCATTACACTACCTAGGCGGACAGAAGTTTTTTGTACCAAAAGTATGTATTAATTTTTGCTTGATGTGTTTTATTGTTATTTTTGATCTTGTAGAGCGTTTCTTGTATGAGCGTTTCTATAAAGTGTGTTAAACCATGAAACCATATTAAAAATAATACATTTAAGATTATCTTATTTGTATGGGATTTTAGTATCAGCAATATTTAATGTGTATGGAATTTAAGTTTATATACACCATCATATTATGCAATGGTTTAAGTACAACAGGTCATTTTCAGTGTCAAATTACAAAGTTAAAACCATGTTCTTTACCGGTAGTTTTGATAATTAATACTGCGATTCAATACAACCATCTGTGTAAGTCAATTATTTTGAAACTTGTAATTAATACTCGGTAATAATAGTTATATTAAGCTTATAACGTACTACCTTACACATCATTAAAATGAAAGTAAAAATTTGTAAACACTTTCGTCATCGTCTTCGTCTTCTCGTCAAACAATCACTGTCGTTATTATTCACTTATAACCCATTAATCTCGCAGATAGATTGTACGACGTCAAACTACAAAGAGAATAACATATGTTACTCTACTGATTCTTCAGAAAGTATGACACAACCTTTAAAATAAATTTCATTAATTGATTCTTTAGTCACTTTATGGTAAATTCTATGCATTTTTAATTAATGCTTTACGTAGTAAATACCACTATTTCTTAAAATCTACTATGCCACGTGTTTCGATGCATTCTGCATCATTTTCCGCGTTCATTCCCCACATACGGTGTTTGAAAATGACGCGGAATCCATCGAAACACATGTCACAGTAGATTTTAAGAAATAGTGGTATTTACTAAGTAAAACATTAATTAAAAAACTTTAAAATAAAGATAAAAAATCATTTGTGTATTATTTGCGCGGCAAAATAAATCATCCTATCGGAAGATGTTATAATTTTTGCAAATAGCGGTTGCAAACTTTATTTGACATTTGAAAATTAGACAGCCGCAATACACAAAAAAAAATTGTTAACATGATACTTTAAACAAAATAAAAAAGAAAAAAGTCCTTCTCCAAGCACAAGAGCAATCTTTTTTTTAGGAGAGGCTCAGCGCTAAGGCAACTAAAATTATAAGATTGTATTAAGTAGAAGTGTATTGGAATTTTATTAAATTTTATAATAAATGTAATTATATGAAACAAATAAAAAACAATCATGATTATAAAAAAAACCAAATCACCCCTGTTAGACTAAAACCATAAATGGATATAGAACTTCAATCCATATATTATACTTCTACGTTTTTTACGAAAATTCTGGAAAAAATATAAAATCGAACACAGGTGATTGATTATGGACTATGAAAGAACTTCTGGGTGGCCAAAAAGTTTTTCTGAGTAGTCTTGGTCTGTGCAATTTTTTGTCGACTGTTAACTGTGCGCTGGTCGTCCATCGAAATGTCTCACAAGTAATTACATATAAACACAATTGGTAGCATTCACGTGTGGTACAATTTAATTTTAAATTTATATTTTTAAGAAATATTCATGCATATTTGTTATTTTAATAAAAGTAAAATTCAGGTAAAATTACATAGTCTAAAATTCACCATTCTACCCATGATTGACAACCACACTTTTTTTTCACGGTAGCGGATGACATATTATGTATTCCACGCGACCAATCCAGGGTTGATTTGGACAATTATCATTCCAAACTGACATGACAAATATTCTTTGATTATTGAGTCTATTTTCAACAAGTAGTAAGTGCTACAAAAAAATGTTTGCTCCATTAAAAATATCGCTGTTGTAGTAGTTACATAATAACGTAAATAATAAAGCATTCATGTTTCATGTTCACGACAATTTTTAACAATTTTAATGTTTAACCAAGTGTTATAATTAATTTTATGAATGCTGAAAATCTATATATCGACTATGGTATTATTTGCGAAGTGCGCAGCCCGTCGATATACCGACGATGACGCCAACGTATTTTCGGGGTCTATCTGGGAGGCTGTGTAGCAGCGTTGGCGTTTCTTAAGTTCGGGTTCATCAATATTATTATAAATAAAATAATTTATCTTATTGTTAGGGAAAACGAGTTTTTTTTTTATATTTTTTAAAAACATATTCGTTTCGCCCTTACTATATCGGATTCGTTTAATAGAGATGTTGAAAGAACGCATTTCTTTTGTTATTTTTACAGTAGTGATAATGACTGTGAAATTAGAATATCCCAGAATTAAGTTCCAGTATTAGATAAATCGCAACCTTATTATTTTTTAACCCATTTGGCGTGATTGATTTTTTTTCATAAGACCAGTTTTATTTACATGTAAAATCTTTATACCCGTTGCCGTACTGATTTATTAAAATTATCATCTTCAGATATAAGGTGATTAGCAAATTCCACAAAATTATTATTATTAAGGCATATTATTTTTGACATCTCATCAAAGATGAAGAAAAATATGGAAGTCTAGGTATTTACGGGGCTGACGACCGTCATAGGCTGGTTTAAGTGATCACTTTACACACGTGTAACATTCACCAATTCTACCCATTATTGACAGCCACATCACTAAAATTCTTGGAAGTTCTATATATATGAACCAATTCAAAAATAATATGAAAATAACTCCTGTAATTGTAGATAATACAGATTTTGTGAACAAGTATTTGGACACACTCAAAATGTTGTAAATTATTAAGGCACTTTAGATGTTCTTTAACTCTGATATTAAATTTACGCGAGTAAAAGTCTTTTAATTTTACCACACATATAAGAAAAATCTCAGCACTAAAACGATAAATCTAAGGATGTCCACATTCGAAATATGTCGATAGTGTTTTTTCTACTTTTAGAAATCAGATAAAAAGATTGTATAAAAGGTATTGATAAAACATATGATTCCCACAGTCAATTTAACAGCGAACGTATAATATCTTAGCCAATTAGATAAATGAGTTCCGACTAACGTAACATGGAAGATTTGGAACGCAAGTGTGGTACATACATTAATTTATTTATATTAATTACATAATTAACTCAGTCGTTGTATAGTTTTATTCCGCCTTAATTTCCAAATGTTCAGATTTACGTATTTCACAAACACACTTCGTGAACGATTAGGTTTTTAAAATACCAACAATTTCGCATACTAAACATAGATATATTTATAAAATAAAATAACAGCTTTACAGTTTTGCCACATACATTTTATTCGACCTGTGACCAGGTTTCGTCGTTATCGCTATCATCAGACTGGTGGGAGGCTAGACAAAATTCAAATTTTTAATTGTTGTATATATTATATGATATAAAATGTTATATATACAACAAGGCAGGGGTAGTAAGACATGATTTTTCTGACAAATGAATTTTAATCTAATTAATTTATTAAGTGTATTAAAGTAAAAATGACTTGAAAAATATCATGTAAAATCTAAGTCTGTTGGGATTGAGTCTTAGATAAGGCTTTTTTATCTTTCTTTCTTTCTTCTGATGTGTATAATGTATAACGACATCAGAAAATAATGCCTTATCTAAGACTCAAACCCGGGTTTCTCTTAATATTTGTCGAATATTATAGAATAAACGTCTTTTATGAATATTTCAAAAAATAACTAAAGATACATTTACTTTTTAACACTTATAACAACAAGTTAGGAGTTGAAAACCACAATTTTATGAATTTGAGTAGTTAATTATTATAATTATTTTTTGACATCTCATCGAAGATGAAGAGGAATATGGAAGTCTGGGCATTAGCGGCGCTGACGACCGTCATAGGCTGGTTTAAGTGATCACTTTATATAGTGTTACATTCACCAATTCCACCCATTATTGACAACCACACTTCTCAAATTCTTGGAAGTTCAATATATATGAACCAATTTCTAAATATTATTCTTGAATCACTAGAACTTTACTAGAGGCATCTATCTATTGGTGAAATGAAAAGAACAATTGGAGATTATCCAGATTTGTGAACAAGTATTTGGACACATTCAAAATGTTGTATTATTGTATTAATTAACTAAAAGTAATATAAAAGGATTTTGTATGTTAAGTAAAATATTTCCAATATTATTTCTTTATTATTCATTACATCAAATAAAAACTATTTCGAAACAAATTAAGTGATTATTAAAAACAAGTTTATCAGTTGACTTGAACGGCTGTGAATGCGTAGGTATATTATATTGTTAACCTTAGTTTCGTGTATCACAATATCAGATGTGATAGTTTTAAGAGTTATTATTTTAATAGATTTATATTATCCACTGACACTTCCTGATGGAATTGCATTTTTAATATATTATTAGATTAAAACCAAGATTTTTAGCTTTTCCACTTTATTTTTATTTGACCAGCGACCGGGTTTCGTCGTTACCGACATCATCAGACTGGTGGGAGGCTATACAAATTGTTATGTTATATATAAAACAAGGCAGGAGTTGATAACCATGATTTGATATAATTTTATTGAGAAATTAATTTAATTTGAGTGAATTTAAGTATTGTATGATAATAAAAAATAAAAAAATATTTAAAAAAAATACATATTTTAATATCATACAATACTTAAATTCACTCAAATTAAATTAATTTCTCAATAAAATTATATCAAATCATGGTTATCAACTCCTGCCTTGTTTTATATATAACATAACAATTTGTATAGCCTCCCACCAGTCTGATGATGTCGGTAACGACGAAACCCGGTAGCTGGTCAAATAAAAATAAAGTGGAAAAGCTAAAAATCTTGGTTTTAATCTTATAATATATTAGATATTATTTTGCTAGAATAGCATTAGAAAACAACTTTACATTAATTTCCCACGTACCAAAGTCGGCTTAAAAGGAAGAAGCGATACAGAATTGATACAAATTCCATTTGTATCTTTAACATCGTTATTCAATTGAACTTAGAGCATCTGCATGTAATGCAATATGCATTATTGCTCACATCCTATATGGTAGTCAGTGCGGCGGATTATATTTACGAGGTCTGGCATTCGCCCTCCGTTTGATGACATGAACATGGTGGATTTGTTTCCGCCTTTCATATATATGAAGACTGCATAGTTGAAATATTTTGTAAAACGTCTCCACATATGCAACTAATAGAGTCACAACAACAGTTACTCCTGGAAATAATAAAATAATATTCTTTATATAACGTTAGTTCACTTAGCTGTAAAATCATTAAAGTAAATCTGGAAATGGAGAGTCTCAGCTTAAAAAAAGGTCTCATCTCACCATACGCTACTGTGAACTCGCGCATACCGTATTACGAGTTTGATCGATATGCCTAGAGGTTTCAAAATTGAGTTGGTGAATGTTAAATTTATGTAAAGTGCTCACTTAATCAAGTCTATGACGGTTGTAAGCCCTGTGAATGTCCAGACATTCACATTATTTTTCATATATGCTGAGATGTCAAAAAATAATGTGAAAAATAACTCCTAATTGGAGAAAATCCAGATTTGTGAACAAGTGTTTCGACATAATCAAAATGTTGTTAATAAATATAAGGAATTATGCTTCTTTGTTTTTTTTTAGATGGGAGTTGAATTACTGATAAACTATGATTTCCTTTGCATATTATGTAAAAGCTTTATACATCAATTAGTGGATTTTAGTTTCTTCTAGCTAAGAACATGTTTTATTTTAAACTGTGTTGAGAAAAGTAAGGATCAACATGTGTCGGCAAATCAGGAACTTCTCAGCATTTACTCATTGCTGGGAGGAAACTGCGTAAACTCCTCAGGAGAAGCCGGACTATTGACTGTCGTCAGGCCTTCCATTCCACTAGAAGAGGGTTCGGCATTTTGTGTCTTAGCTTGGTTTATGGTACCAATATCCTTTGTAATTTTTATCATATATGATACCACCTCTCGTGAGAGCTTCTTATGAACTATTTTTAACACGGATCCGATGTCGGATAGGTCCTCACCCAGGCTCCCACAACGCACCTCTTCTGCTGTCCCTGAATGCTGAAATGGGGGCAAAGCATCAACTGATGAGAAATATGATATCATTTTATATAATTTGGTGAAACTAATAATCACGCCACTTCTCCTCAGAGGTAGGCAGAGAGAATAGAACGCCACACCAATCTGTCTTTGGAAAACAATCTTCCACATTTAAGCAGCTCCTAATACAAACCTGCCGATTATTACGACTCCTGACCTGACCACTTTCAAGTATTTGAAATACTTGATCAAATAAGTTTTCTGCGATCTTTCTGTGCTTCAATTACCAACCACATTCGCCTGATAAATTCATTAACAAGTCTTATCTCACTCATTAAATTCACATGCCCAAGCCATCTAAATCGCTTAATTTGGGAGTACAAATACTTGTCTCGAATAAAAAGTAGAGAATTCATATGAAATTTAGGCATCCCATTCATTGCCTAGCAATTATTCTATTTCCAATATTGGACTAGTAAACCCACAATACAATTTGCTCTCACAAGACTATAGAGATGCATTGTATGGTAATTCTTCTAGAACGGGATGACATGTGGGCTGGGGAGACTAATAAATTACTATTAATGTGAGGTTAGTATCAAATAGAAAGCACATTACCTGAATTATGTTAATTAATTCAGCTGAAATGTATTGCCTTCATGGATTGAGACGATTAAACGTCATAGAAAATAATCGTAATATACACATGCAAAAATTTTATAAAGTCGGAGTTTTGATTTGAAAATAAACCGAATAATTTTCCCGTATAAATACTTTTTACTAATAAATGAGTTACTGCTAAATAAAAAGCTTCTTTTCATCTCACCAATAGATGTCTCTAGTGAAGTTCTTTGTCCGCCTCCGTAGTATAATGGTCAGCACGCTTGGCTATCATACTGGAGGTCCCGGGTTCGATTCCCAGGGAGGGCCAAATAAATATAAGTAATTTTTTCACTCTAATATTTATTCAATATTACCCTGGACTGGTATCTGAAGCGGAGAGCTGATAACCTTTCCTTCATGTTAATGATTAAGATAACACTACGCTTATATGATGCAGTGTCCTATGCACCATTGGGGTGCAAATGAGGGTTTGAATTAAGTGAAGTTCTAGTAGTGATTAAAAAAAATGTTTCATAATTTGTTCATATAAATAGAACTTCCAAGAGTTTGAGTAGTGTGGTTGTCAATAATGGGTAGAATTGGTGAATGTTACACGTGTGTAAAGTGATCACTTCAACCAGCCTAAGACGGTCGTCAGCCCCGTAAATGCCCAGACTTCCATATTCTTCTTCACCTTTGATGAGATGTCAAAAAATAATACGAATAATTTAACTTCAATTGACAAAAAGAAACATGCGATGAGGATAATATTTCGAGTGTGTCCAAATATTTGTTCACAATTTAAGGGGTTTCCACATAGGGGTTATTTTTATTGGATAATTTAAAAATTAATGTTTTCATGAGAACTATAATAAATTAGGATAGTTTAAAAAATGCCATTTTTTTTAAAATACCTCATGAGCGCATCATTATTTACGGCAATTCATTTAATAACGAACCTAAATGATTATGTTGTACTACAATATGTTAAATATTGTTCATTTATTATTTCTGGTATGTCAAATGATTTTTAATTAGATGATTTGTCATATTGTAGAAATATCTATGGATTTTTAATTTACATTTTCTTCTTCTTCGAACCCTCATCCGCACTTGAATTTATAGTTTACTCGGTAAAAACCACTTTTTATTAAAACACGTGTTTCTATACATCATTATCAAATACCACAATGATACTGAATCGAAACACATCGCAACACAAAAGATTTTATGAAATAGTGGTATTTAGCATGTAAAATTTGATAAATTTAATAAGAAAAAAGTAAAACTTCAATTTAAAAAAAGAAAAAAAAAACAATTTATTTTTAAATTTATGTATTTTTTTACTGTATAAACACAAGTTTTTTTATTGTATAAATAGTAAAGATTTCTTATCAATAAAATGTTCTTTGGTTTATTTATTGTTTCGGCATTAACTTTGTGGTAAGACATGTTACAATGATTAAAGAAAACACTTTGTTTTTACCACTTGAGTTTTATTATAGACTACATGTTTCAGAAGTTAAACTTCCATCATTCAGGTCTGTATAATAACTAAAATATAAAATATAAAATTGTTCTATAAATAAGGAGAGGGGAAAGTAAGGGGAAGGGGTTAGTCAAGTTATTTATAGAACAATTTTATATTTTAGTTATTATACAGACCTGAATGATGGAAGTTTAACTTCTGAAACATGTAGTCTATAATAAAACTCAAGTGGTAAAAAACGAAGTGTTTTCTTTAATCATTGTAATAAAATGTTCATTGTCAATTTAATTCAATTTATTCAATATGATTTCGATTTACATACAAATGAACTTAACCTTTGATTGTTATAATGATAAAACAATTGTTTGCGTATACAGTTTATCATTGCTTGATATATTTTTGTTTTTCTATATATGGGCCCTGGCCGTGGTCTGTCATATTAACAATGTAATTTTTAATCTGTTACAAGATATTAGATATTTATATCATTAAACATATCCTGAGAAAACTAATCAGGTGTATTTTGTAGTTATTTAACCAAGGAAGTCATGTTCATCATAATTTCACGTTTATTGTCTAAGCGTAGGTACATTTACATATAAGGATTGTGTGCACACCATTTTGGGATGTTTTTCGCATGTTTTAATCTTATTGGTACATTATTAGATTTTTTTATACGTTAATAACCGTCTGAAATTTATTAAATATCTATATTGTTAACCATAATACGTATAATAAAATCATAAACATAATACAAATAATAAATCTTTTCAAAGAATATATTTCCTGCAATACTTTACAGTCATTCCAATACTTTAAAAAATATATTAAAGGTGCTTAAACTTGAGACGAAGAATGTATAATTTTCGTATGAAAGCAGATAGAAATCTTAGCTTCCTAGGTCTAAAGACCCGGCATTTGGCTAGCTGAAGCTATCACTTTATACCCTTTCATAATATATATTTACACCCACACACACACACACACACACATATATATATATATATATATATATATATATATATATATATATATATATATATATATATATATATATATATATATATATATATATAGGTGATCACTCTTGCGCTTAAAGGATCAGTCATGGGTTATATCAAATGAATATGAGAGCATAAATTCACATATATTTATTTTCACCTCCCCTTCCCATAAAATAAAATAGTATCTGATAAATCTATATAAAATGTTTAAATAAACACACTCCAAACTAACTTCGAAATTTTTTCATTTTGAAAATATACCAAATAACCTTTAAAATCACTTTTTCTTCTACATACATAGATCCTCCTGGTGTGAATAACTTTGAGAATGTGTCCGTATTTTGGGCGAAACAGCTCAGTACTCCTATCCAATAATTAGATTATTAAACAAAGTAATTTTGTAAGTTTTCATAAGTTGTATTGGTAAAAGCATTGATAATCACAATGTTTTCTTTTGTAAAACGATAATATTGAAAGCTTATCTTGTACAAAGTTAGTTTATTATTTAAGGCTATAATACATGCACGTTTTAAGTTGCGATAAGCGGAATTACTGAATGCAATTTAGAACTTTCGTTTGTGTTGTAATTATATCGTTCCGCCTAAAGTTGTATCGACCGATTTCCCGCGCAAATCCTTATAAATAATTAATCTTGCACCGGGACTAATTCAAAGGGAATGGAATGTACATAAATCACGGGGATACTCCCATAATTCATATGCCGTAAGAGGGACTCTTTCCACCACCGATTCCAGGGAGACACAACCGGTGGAAATCGAATTTATCAAATGCACCCTTAAAAAAATGTTCTTAAAACAATTTTTTTTTCAATCTAATCGTTCTAATCAATATTTAGGTATTTTGTATTTTGAAAGCATTGTTAACTTTGTGGTATGATAAAATAAGTCTTTATATCATTATCGTTCACTTTGTATATCCATTCCATCATCAGGTAATTTTTTTATATTTTTATGTATGAATGTAATGCATTTATGTATGTGTGTGTATGTGTGTGTGTGCGTGCGTGTGCGTGCGTGTATGAAGGCATGCATGTTCATGTTTAAATAATTTTAAAATATATTTAAACATCTATCAAATATAAATAAACTTATTTTTATAGACAACAATTTGAGTGTGTCTAAATACTTGTTCACATATTGCAAATAAAAATAACTAGTCAAATTATAAGATGTATAAAAAAAATCAAATCATTTTTCAGGCGTTTCCCAGTATGTAAACATAAATGACCAGACTTCCATATTCTTCATCGTCCAAGTTTAGTTGTCAAAAATGTCTATTTGTTTGTAGTATCCTGTTATTTCCTTTCTTTTTTATCTTTTTCATATACTATACTACATATATATTTTTTTTTTACAATCAGAATATTAACAAAATATAATAAAACAAAATAAATTAAATTCCATTTACAGGTTTTCACTTAAAGTAATTTAAAAAAAAAACTGTCATTTACATAAGTATAACTACATAATATTATAACTTACATTTTTTCATCAAATAGTCAAATAGACATGAACAATATTTTTCTCAAACGTTCAAAAAGTTTTTATAAATATCATTTATTCCCTCCGTCATTTCTTATTCAGCACATTTAAGGATATCGGCTGTCCAAACTTAAAACACAGTAGGGGACATTTTTTTGTAGTACGTTTTTTTTACATTTTTGGACTAAGTAGAATCTACTGAGTCCAAAAATGCAAAAAAAACGTACTACAAAAAAAATGTCCCTTACTGTGTTTTGAGTTTGGACAGCCGATATCACCTTGTGTTTCAAGTTTTATTTTACGGTTCGCGCTCCTTCGGTTCCGACTCCACAACCTAATAGAGCACGCAGTAAAATCATTATATTAACATCACGGTAAACTTGTACGATGTTAATTATTACCGTTGTTCAGATTACCGACGGGGCTGGCTTCTTGTCTTTCTTGATATCTTGCAGAACGGGGTGAGGTCTTTTAATACTGTTTCATTATTTGTGCTTCGGTAATTCAAACACAAACACAACATGGCGAACTCGGTAATTCAAACACAACTTGGCAAACTAGAGAGGTCTTCACAATATTTTAAGTGTGTCTTATGTTTGTTTATGTCCGCCTCCGTAGTGTAATGGTCAGCACGCTCGGCGTGCTGACCATTACACTACGGAGTCCACTCTAGACGTCCCGGGTTCGATTCCCAGGAAGGGGGGTCAAATAAATATGAGTGATTTTTTCACTCTAATATTTATTCAATATTACCCTGGACTGGTACCTGAAGAGGAGGGCTGATCACCTTTCCTTCGTGTGTTAACGATCAAGATAACACTGTGTTTATATAATGCTGTGCCCTATGCACCATTGGGGTGCGGATAAGGGTTTGAATGAAATATCTATGTTTACAATGTTCAATTTGGACAAAGTTTTTAGAGTGTGCTAAAACTTGTTCATAAATCTAGGTTTTATTCACTAAGAAGTTATTTTTGTAGAATATTTTGTCATCTCAACATAGGTGAAGAAGAATATGGAAGTCTGGGTATTATCAGGGCTTATGATCTGTTATGGAGTATATGACCTATCATGTAGTATTTGGACACACTCAAAATGTTGTAAAAACCACTGGTCAAATTATAAAGTGCGTACAATTTAAAATTATGATTTCAGGCCTTTTCCAGAATGCTAAAATAATTCGGAATTAGGATATTGCAAATATCCAAATAGGGTTTCTGCTAAATACAATCTGTGAACTCATATGTACATTATCATATCTCCTGATAAATGTAGGAGATAAACAAAATGAGTATTGTGGTTGTCAATCATAAGTACAATGGTGAATGTTACACGTGTGTAAAGTGATCACTTAACTAAACTATGACTGCTTATAAGCCCTATAAAAATACCCAGACATTCATATTTTTCTTCATCTATCTTGAAATGGCAAAATGGATTTAATATATATATTTTTATTTTAAAATAACTCATGAATATTGTTAAAAAAAATACAAATTTCTTAACAGACAAGATCAAAAGCATTTCATACCAATTTTTCCAGGAAAAATACTCACTTACTTCAAGGTTTGGGCGAGTAAAGTACCCAAAAAAATTAATTAAGTCATTTTACGAAATTAACCCGATGTACCAGGAATCTCGATACCACATTGAAATTATTCACTCCCAAATGAACCGAGTTGCAAAATCATTTCTCGGAATCACACACATTTCATTAAATCACCGTTGGTGCCTTTTTTTACTGGATATAATAATGATGTATCCGAAATTAGCTCTCCAAACAAATCATGGGGAATACTAAAAAAAGAAAACAATCACTCAAAATTAGAGAAAAACATATCCCAAAGATATAAAAATAATTTTAAAATATCCAAATGCAACAATAAATTAATTTAACAACCTCCCTTTATAAATTATAAATATATATGACACAAACACTCAAACATATACAGACTATACAATAGAAAACTAATTAAGATAACTCCTTTGTACCGCATAAATATATATGTTCCCCTATAATATATATATTTTTTAATGTATAACATGAGACTTTAAATAAAATAAAAACAAAATAGAAGAAAAAAGTCCCTCTCCAAGCACTAGGGTTTAGTATCTTTTTAGGAGAGGCTCAGCGCAACTAAAATCATAGTATTGTATTAAATAGAAATGTAAAGAAATTGTATTAAATTGTATAAAAAAAGGAACAATGTTGAATAAATATTTACAACATTCTGAGTGTGTCCATATACTTGTTCACAAATTTGTATTATCTCCAATTAACTATAGGAGTTATTTTATATATTATTTTTTGACATGTAATCAATGATCAAGAAGATTATGGAAGGCCCAGACTTTCATATTCATCATCATCTTTGAATAAATATATATATTTTAAACCATGAAGTCTCGGATAATTTTAGAATTCTATCGAAAATAGTGTATCACGCTTCTGTCATTATAGAAGTGTGTTTTTATCACACGTCAAACTAGTTTGCATCCAACACGGTAGCTTGGCTCTGTGAAGGCCTCGATCCAAATAGTGGTTGGGCAATGTTGATGTAGATTGATGATCCGAAATCCTCTCCTAATAGCGAGAAAAAATCAACACTTACCTCGCTAATAATTACAAATAGCGGAATCTTTCGGCGGCCTCAAAATACTTAGAAGGAGATCTGGTAATATAAAGGCGCATTCAATGAAAAAGGTCGGATCTGCAAAACACCTTGCTGTAAGGTGTTTTGCAAAATGAGTACATTGACATATTTAAATGTAAAATTAACAGGGAGAATAGAACGCAATACTAATATGTCTTTGTAAACAATATTCACCCCTTCCGCATTCATGCATCTGCTAATATATACAGACCACTTTCAAGTACGAGTATTTCACAAACATGATCAAGCCAAGTTTGGATTGATCATGTATTTAACTTGGTCTTCCTATGTTTCTATTTCCGACAATATTCGCCTCATAAATTTTTTCTACTTCACTTGTTCTATTAACATGCTCAAACCATCTCAACAAACATTTGATATTTTTATCGATATTGTTTTTCTCAGCCTTGCATTCTTTCCTAATACAACCATTTAAACATTTATCATACCATTTTTTTCCACCTATTAGTTTTTTTTATATGTTCAATGCCTTTAAAATAATGTCATGCAGCTCAAAATTTTGAAAACATTGCTCAAAATCAGATTTACTTTATATGGATTTACTAATTATATTTAAAATTAAGAGCAAAATGTTTTCAGAACTTTAAATAAAAATACAAACATAAACTGCTCGTACATGCTAGCTGTCACTATATTCTTTACATGTGCACCTAGTATTCTCCACAGTTTAAATGTGTGTAAATTTTACGAATATTCCGTGATCTCCCTAGATTACGGAATATTCGTAAAATTTAAACACATTTAAACTGTGGGGAATACTAGGTGCACATGTAAAGAATATAGTGACAGCTAGCATGTACGAGCAGTTTATGTTTGTATTTTTATTTAAAGTTCTGAAAAACATTTTGCGATAAATTTTAAATATTATTAGTAAAAACAAAATTGGTACGATGTGAGTTTATTTTAGCGTCGTACATTTTACAATAGTCTCGTATTAATGCACATTGAAACAAGTCCCGTGGTCTAGGGCTAAAAATCATAAAACTTTTTCAACACAAATCCTGTCAATGCGTGACTGCAATATTTGTACAGACACGGGAGCCGTGTTCAACGCACAGAACGTGTTAGAATAGTTTCCCACCATACCTGTTCGGAGCAACATATGTGTATCTGGAAAATAATTACAAAATTAATTCGATACTTATACTGCCATTTCTGGGATGTAAGTAGGACAAATTTACTGAATTACAGCTCAAAAAAATCAGACACTATTGAACATCATAAATTTTTTAAATTTAATACTTCTTTCCAGACTTCTTTCACTAAATGGGTTAAAATAATAACTGTTTGCCGTTCATCAATCGGTCACTTGCAGCATATTACGCAGATCCTCCTTTATTAGTTGATCGTGTCGATGAGTTTACATGAGACTATCATCTCTATGTAAATTCTTACATTAAAATGCTCTTTAAATTGTTCAATGCCGTTTGTTGCAACACGATTAGATGCTATTTCTTATTATCTTTATTTAAATATTTAACTACATATAAATTTCCGGTCCTTGCGATTGTTTATAAAGGATGTTTGATTGCTTACAAAGGATCTCAGTTGATAATTTTAGTTTTATGTAATAAATTTAATTTTACTTTTTTTCAAACTTTTTTATTTTGAAAACCGGTTTCAACATTTAATACCGGTTAAGAACTGAAAAATTGATCTGTAATTAGATACAAAATATTTTTTCAGCAGTATTATTCTTAACAACTTTTTAACACATCTGGTGTGGTATTCGCGTCAGGTGCGTAGGTACTTCTCACGTTTACCCAGTTGTGGAATAAGCTCATTACTGAATTGCATAAGTATCATTGCTGTATTTTAATACACTGGCGTTTGAGTTTTTAAATTATATTTTCAAATGGTTGGTGAAAGTATACTAATAATAAAAAATTGTCCGCCTCCGTAGTGTAATGATCAGCACGCTCGGCTACCGTTCTGGAGGTCCCGGGTTCGATTCCCAAGGGGGGTAAAATAAATATGAGTGATTTTTTCACTGTCATATTTATTCAATATTACCCTGGACTGGTACCTGAAGCGGAGGGCTGATCACCTTTCCTTCATGTGTAAAACGATCAAGATAACACTGCGTTTATATGACGCAGTGCCCTATGCACCATTGGGGTGCGGATAAAGGTTTTACCATTTTATCAATAATAAAAAAAAGTGGTTAGAACAAAGTTGTGTAATTTTATAAGTTTTTGAAATTTGAATATCGTGGTTGTAACGTAAATTTTGTAAATTGTATAAATGAAATATTCGCTTATACCCGCCATTGACAAAATCTCTTTAAGACTTTCATATTCCCAACTCAAAAAAGTTCATCATCTGTGTTGAGATATCAATAAATATCTGACGTTGAATATATTTTAACTTGTCAATGTTGTCGGGGAAAAATTGTTATTCGCAGATTGAATGCAGCCAGGTCTAACAAAACAAAACAACAACGAAAAACATGAACCATATTGATCAAGAGTAAATGGAACTGTACAACAGTCGTGATGATAATATTTCATAGAATTTCGCCTGCAAGTTGTCTAGAAAAAAATATGGAAACTAAAACGAATCTAAGTGCCTTAATTGCTTTAATAATTATAAAATATTTGCTCTAAGTAAAAATAACAGTTTTAAATATATGTATACTTTATATCTACTTACATAAAAATAAACCTATTAAACGTAATTGTAATATATTTAATATAAACATTGGGTTATAAATACAATAAAAAAATATATTTCGGAGTATTTATATTATTTTTATACTTTTTATTTATAAGTAGGGTTTAAATATTGATTAACTATAATAAGTGTTTTTTTATTCCTATATTTATTTCATATTACCCTGGACTGGTACTTAAAGCGCAGAGCTTCCTTTTACGTTTTTTTCATGTATTTTATGTTTCAAATATCACTGCTTCTATATGTTGCAGTGCCCTATGCACCATTGGGTTCGGATGAGAATCTGAAGAAGAAGAATTGTACATAATGGTATCTCAGACTGAAATATGTAGAGCAGGACATTACACATTTCTTTCTTGTAATTATATAGTCCATTGTTCCGCAAAGTGTGTGCCGCGGCACACTGGTGTACCGTGGTGATTAGTTAATGTGCCGCGGAAAAAAGTCTAGTTTTGTGAAAATATCACAATTGTTCCAAATTTTGATTGCCTGCGCTCAGTTAAGTAGGCTCACGTTTCGCATTAAACATAATATGTGAAATATGTTACCATAATATGGTAAATATGCACCTCTAAAATTTTGTGAATTTGGTAGATGTACCTTGAATAGAAAATGTTTACGGAACACTGATATAGGCAACAATCGAGTGCTATACGTGCTTTATGCACCATTTGATGCAAAAAATGTGAAAAAAAATTAAATACTTCAAACATAATAACAGCTTTTTTTTAGTCATTGCCTCTTATTTTTAAGAGAATATTTCAGCCAAAAGCATTTAGAACGTTTCTCAGTTCCACATTAAAAATAATAATGTCTTCTACAGAAATGGGTGCCACTTGCGCAAGAAAATATAATTTTAAACATTAGAATTATACCACGGCTGTTATACATTTACAAGTTTAGACACCGTTACATTTACATGTTTAGGCACTTTATTTAATTAGACACTTATTTATGAAATCATGGGTCTAAAAAATAAGGCATGATTCACAATTTGTCACTAACCGCGACTTCCTATTTGAACACAGGTAGTATGAGAAGTGCGTAGGTGAATGTTTAATGAATGATTAGTTACTAAGTCAGTATGGTAGTCATATCTACAAAGCCCCAATTAATTTCAAACCTGTAAAGGAAAGACAAGAATAAAATATTAAATTAATTATTATTTATGGTGTGACTCATTAAGCTGCGTGGAAAAAAGCAACAGTGATGAAAGCAGAGTGGATGTCTTTGAAAAGCGTTCACTCAGACGAATGTGTGGAAAAATCGTTGTGTGGAAAATTTTTGAATGAAGATCTATTTGCAACATTTTGAGTGTGTCCAAATACTAACAAAATGATTCAAGAACAAGGTTTCTAAATTGGTTCATATATATAGAACTTCCAAGAATTTGAGTAGTGTGGTTGTCAATAATGGGTAGAATTGGTGAATGTTACACGTGTGTAAAGTGATCACTTAAACCAGCCTATGACGGTCGTAAGCCCCGTAAATGCCCAGACTTCCATATTCTTCTTCATCTTTGATGAGATGTCAAAAAATAAGATTTATCTGAACTAGAGATAATTGAAAAGAATTTTTAAAAGTTCTTAAAGGTGGTATGGGCATGTAGAGTGAATAGATAAAGAGAAGTAACCCTAAGGTAGACCAACAAAGAGATGGATTGACAGTTGGGAATCGACACCGCTCCCTCTTAAAAACAGGCCACAAGGCCTACACTAAAAAGAAGATGAAGAGGAAGAAGAATATACGAGGTATATTCGTAAAACGACTAACTCGCCCAAATGAAGGTATGGTATTACTGTCTATAAAAATCGTACATCTCAAGGCTTATCATTTCGTGATAAAAACATAACAAAAATGGTATTATCATCTAAATTCCGTGTAATTATTGTGTATAATACAGGGTGGCGCAAAATTAATCACCCTATTGAAAGATGTTATAATTTTTGCAAATGGCGTTGTACGTCCATCATATTTATAATTTATAAACAAGATAGGTGCAAAATAAAAATAAATTTTAAAAAAACTACAAATTTTATATTACAGTTATGTTTTTAAATAAATTTTTAACTAAATTAATTTTTTTTTCAAGTGATGGAAATCTTTAATTGGACATTTATATTTTTTTTCCAAAAAGTAAAAAAGATAATGGCTGCCACAATTATTAATTACACATTAGTGCCCGTTTTTCAAATTTGTTTGTATACTGCAGCTGTTCGAATAGTGAAATAAGGAAGGAATACAAAGCTGAGACAAGCATTATCGATAAAACTAAGAAAGGTGTGTTAAGATGGTATGGACATGTAGAACGAATGAGTGAGGAGAGAACGGTAAAAAAAAATTATGAGGCGAATGTATTTGGAAAAAGGAGCAGAAGAAGACCGAAAGAAAACTTGGGACTATCAGGTATGCCAAATACTTGAAAGCGGTAAGGTAAGAAGTCGAAACAATCGGCGGGTATGTATGAGGAGATGCATGAAAGTGGAAGAGGCGAGGAATGTTTGCAAAGACAGAGTGGTGTGGCGTTCTATTCTCTCTGCCTACCTCTGCGGGGAAGCGGCGTGATGGGTAGTTAGTTTTTATAGTAAGTTATGTCAAATACGATAGTGGTACGACGCCATTTGAAAAAATTATAACATCTTCCGATAGGGTGATTAGTTTTGCGCCACCCTGTAAAATCTAAATTCCTTATAATTATTGTGTATCGTATAATAGTATGCAGCGATTCGTTTTGACGCAATACTCGATTTCACAGGTAATTTGGGGGTCAGAGGTCGGCCAATAATCGCGGCGCATTGCAGCGCATATGCACTAAAAGATATAAAATTGTTATTTTAATTCAATAAGATCAATAGGTCTCAAGAGATGAAGTATGAATCAGAGATATTCTCCATTTAAACAACGAAAACATAAGTGGTTTCCATTTCGCGTGATTCGGGCTTGTGCGTTGCGTAAACATTTTAGAAAAACTTGGCATGATGAGGTATTTCAAATGTTTGAAAGTGGACAGGTCAGGAATCGGAATAATATTTATATCAGGAGATGCTTGAATGTGGAAAAGGCGAAGATTGTGTTAAAATACAGATTTGTTTGGCTTTCTATTCTATCTGCCCACCTCTGCAGCGAATGATAAGTTAATTTACAAAATTTTGAGTGTGTCCAAATACTTATTCACAAAATCTGGATTATCTCCAATTACAGGAGTCACTTTCATATGACTTTTTGACATCTCATCGAAGATGAAGAAGAAAATGGCAAAATATGTTTCTGCTTAAAAGAAACTTATTTTCATCTCACCAATAGATGTCTCTAGTGAAGTTCTAGTAATTCAAGAATAATGTTTCAAAAATTGGTTCATTTACTTACATGAACTTCCAATAATTTGAGTAGAGTGGTTGTCAATAATGGGTAGAATTGGTGAATATTACACGTGTGTAAAGTGATCACTTAAACCAGCCTATGACGGTCCTCAGCCCCGTAAATGCCCAGACTTTCATATTCTTCTTCATCTTTGATGAGATGTCAAAAAATAATATGAAAATAACTCCTGTAATTGGAGATAATCCAGATTTTGTGAACAAATATTTGGACACATTCAAAATGTTGTAAAGTATTTCAAATGTTTGAAAGTGGTAGGTCAGGAATCGGAATAATAGACGGGTTTTTTTTAAGTTTCAAGATAAATATTTGCTTATTGTAACAGTTAGTGGGATTCCATTTTAAATTGTTGGGTAAAATGTATATCCACAATTAAACACGTGAAACCTATTTTTATTTACAAATCAGACATTATTAAAACACTCGGTGTTTTAATAAAGTCTTAATAAGAAGAAACGCGTCACATATTATATAAGTATAAAAGTAGAATTTAATCCAATAACCGTGTTTAATTTTGGATATATTACTCAACAATTAGAAATGGTTGTTTTATTATTTACAAAAATTCTTCACTTTCATATTTTATTTCTATGAGCCTAAGCGGATCATTATTAGAAATAGGTATCAAATTGTAGTAGAGTGGGTTCGAACCGAGAAACTCCAACTCAACAGTTCGCGACACTAACTACGGGACCACAACCCGACCCGAATATGCTCCATAGTAGAGTGGAACAGGAAAGAAGTTGCACGCACATTGTACGTCCTAGTTTGTTCTCTATTTATAGATTATCCGTGCTAGTCCGTTCGTGTGTAGTGTGTAACACAAAATGGTGCCTCGCGGCAGATTCTCATGTCCGAATAATAATGCCGAGAGAATATAAATAAATGGAAAAAATACCACTATTTCTCCCATTGCGTCACTAATGGTCCGGTAGGTGAAGCTGCGAGTAGCTTGCGGTGAATCGCATCAAGCACAGGGCCGGCTCTGCGAATTATTGAAACAAAAAAAATACTAATTAAATTTTAGTCTTCATTTCAATTCCAAAATATATTATACCTTTTTATTAAAATGTAACTTTGTTTTAAAATCACTATAAATATTTTATTACAACTTAATTATAATGTCTACCGGTTTCGGAGCTAACCGCTTCTTTATTAAAACTGATTAATGCTAGTATTATTCAGTCTTGATAAAGAATCGGTTACCTTCGAAACCGGTAGACATTATAATTAAGTTATAATAGAATATTTATAGTGATTTTCAAACAAAGTTACATTTTAATTATAAAATGGAAAATCACAAAGTTAGTGCTTCAAATATAAATTATATATTATACCCGTCTGCCTCCGTAGTGTAATAGTCAGCATGCTCGGCTACAGTTCTGGAGGTCCCGGGTTTGCCAGAGGGGAGGTCAAATCAATATACGAGTATAAGTGATTTTGCCACTCTCATTTTTATTCAATATTACCCTGGACTGGTACCTGGAGTGGAGGGTTGATCACCCCTCCTTCATGTGTTAACGATCATGAGAACACTGCGTTTATATGATCCAGTGCCCTATGCACCATTGGGGTGGGGATAAGGGTGTGATGATGATATGTTATGGGAACAGAGTGAATGGTGCACTGAATAAGTTATAGCAAATAAAAGTCTCAGCGAATGCTAAACAGGCAGTACACAACTGTCCAACCCTAATGTATGGAGGTAAAGCATGGAGTTGGGAAAAGAAGGATGAATGTGGGGCAAAACGATGTGTAAAAGATGTTTGTAAACAAGGCTGAGATAAGTATTATCGATAAAATTTTGAATGGTATGTTGAGATGGTTTGTACATGTGTAATAAATTATTGAGGAATGAACTGTAATTCGAAAATTTGATGTGAATGTAGATGGAAATGAGAGCAGAAGAAGACCGAAGAAAACCAGGCATTTTCAATTATTTCAAATATTATTTATATTTGAAGCACTAAATTTGTGATTTTCCATTTTTTAATTAAAATGTTAGTTTGTTGTGAGTGATTTGTATCAATTATGTGATTTGCAAATTCCGCAAAATTAATACTTAATCTTTTAAAATAAAGAATACAGATGATGCACTGCCGATAAAAAACTGTTCAACAGATAAAAACAGGATAAACATTTTAACGTATGAAAAGCTAAAGAGTGTTTCGTATAATATACCGGAATAGCGAAGAAGGTGTTATTTATGGCACAGGATTGAGACCGCAGAAAAAATCTTAAACATTTGAAGGAAAATTAAATATAAAAATAATCTAAAAATTATTTTATGTACAATTCATCACTGGTGATCGATATTACTCTCGCTAGTGCAATACCTCACGATACGAATTACGCTATCTCTGACATAACGAAATATAACACGCTGAGAGTTTTTCTTAGAAGCCGAAGGCTTTCGTACAAAAACAACGCGTATTGATCCAATTATTTTTGATTACAATAGACAGCTAGTGGCTATGTGTTTCAGAGTCAGATTATCGATACAACGCATACGAGTTCTATCCCTACATATGAAACTCTCAGGAAAAATCATCTTTTTTATATCGTACTTTTAAAGGTAATGAGACCTCGATCATAACGTTATAGGTTATGTCAATTTCGATGAAAAAAAATTATTCAAAGAATAAGTGAAAAATGTTAAAATACGGTACAAAAGAAAAAATGGATAAATGAACTATTATTTTAATGCTAATACATATCGCTCACTCCTTTCAACAACGTTGTATATCAAAAATCGTCAATTTTCAGTTGTGCATGTTTTCGGAATGCCCAGAAAATGTAATATATCTTAGCAAAAGCGGCATATTTTAAACATAATATTTACCCACTACAGGTTAGAAAGTGTTAATTTGAATTTTGAAGAAAAGGTATGGTTTAATTATTTTTTTTAAATAAAAGATTTATTTTTCAAATGGAGAAAAAACATTCAGGTTTTACCTAAAAAGATCTGTTGCACAGTAAAAAGTTCAATAAGTGGCTTGATATTTATTTTTAATACATTCTATTACATTTTTAAACTTAAAAAAAAGGATCTCCTGAAAAAAGCAAGTTTCTTGATATATGACGTTGTTGAAATGAGTGACCGATATGTGGACAATGTTAAGTCAGAGCCATACTCACGCTTGTCCAAGATTTAATCTCTTTGTTCAAGAGATATAAAGTTTTTTTCATATCTCGACTACAGAGCCATCTACCGGGTGCAAAATGTACAGAAACCCGCTAACAGACAGAATTACATATTTCCAAGATCTGTAGTTACCTGACAACCACACTACTCCAATTTTTGGTTATACATACATATACGTATTATAATTACAAATAATTGAAATATTTTTTTAGATTATATTATATGTATATACTTACGCAGTTTTTTCCACTTTTATTTTATTTGACCAGTGACTGGGCTTCGTCGTACAAACATTATTAGACTGATGAGAGGCTAGACAAAATATTAAAAAATAATTACAATTTATGTTTGAAGCACTAACTTTGTGATTTTCCAGTTAATAATTAAAACACAACTCTGCTTTAAAATCACTAAAGTGATTTTAAAGTAAAGCTACATTTTAATTATAAAAAATATTTATTAACAAATAAAATCTGTTAATATGAGTTGTTTTACTTACGACATTTTGAGTGTTTCCAAATACTTAGATAAATAAAAACATTCCTTAATACAACATAGATGTCTGTTGTGAACTCATACGTACTGTGATGTGTCTAGAGGTTGATAAATATATCTAGGAGTTCCAAAAATTTGTGTAGTATGGTTGTCAATCATGGGTAGAATGGTGAATGTTGCACGTGTGTAAAGTGACCATTTATCCTGCGTGTGATAGGTTATATACCCTTCTAAATACCCAGACTTCCATATTTTGCTTCATCTTTATTATGATATCAAAATCAGTATATTTATATTATTTTTTGACATCTCATCAAAGATGAAGAAGAATATTTCATTGTAAGAATTCTTCATCTTTGATGAGATGTCAAAAAATAATATGAAAATAACTCCTGTAATTGGAGATAATCCAGATTTTGTGAACAAGTATTTGGACACACTCAAAATGTTGTCATTATATTTAGTTCGGAAAATTATTTTTTACAGTCAAGCATTTTCATATATTTTTTTATCTTTTAAAATATATTTTTTTTTAAAATGATTTTTTTTTTTAAACCCTTATCCGCACCCCAATGGTGCATAGGGCACTGCTTCATATGAACACAGTGTTATCTTGATCGTTTACACACGAAGGAAAGGTGATCAGCCCTCCGCTTCAGATACCAGTCCAGGGTAATATTGAATAAATATTACAGTGAAAAAATCACTTATATTTATTTGACCCCCCTGGGAATCTAACCCGGGACCTCCAGAACGGTATGAATATATGAATTATATGTGATTTTTTTTTAATGTCAATTGTTTATTAAAAGATTGTGAGCTGTTATTATTATTGTGTACATTAAATCAACCTTATAAATATAACATATTTTCTAGCTTTCTTCCATTCTTCCATACGATCCAAACCTCTTTTTACCGTCCATGCCCATATAGGATTATGCGAACGTGTTCAGGAATACATTTCTCACCACCTACAAGATTTAGTATGAGAAGCAACATCTCTTTCCGAACACATCTCGTCCAATTGACAGACCTGACAGTTCTAGTTTATTCCGTGACTGATGACCAATTTATGCCTCCGTCGATATATTTATACCGCTGTCTCCTTCGATCTCGGTAGAACTTTGATTGGAGCGACTGAGACGAGTATATTATGAATTCAATTTGACAACAGTAGCATAGTGGTTTTGAATTAAGAATTAAGAAACTGATTTTAAAGGTCTATAGTTCCTACTGTCGTGTGAAATAACGTGTTAAATTGATTACCGTGTGAATCAGCCCTTATCTTAGAATCTACACGTTAACCTTTTGTGGCCGAGCATATAAAAATTAGCAGATTTTATTTATCTTAATCAACATACTATTTTTTCCCACAATCAATTTCATTGAGTTATTTTTTCAGACTTTAATTAGTATTGAACTAATTGTATTTGACGTGCAAATTATACACAATTTGGTGTTGATTTCTAAAATGTTTATATATAGTTAAGTATTTAAAAAAAACTTTTTTGTTTAAAACACTTTTCTTAAAAACGCTCTGCGTATATTAATTTCACGATGCTTGTGGCAATACAATATTTTACCAGCTGTCAAGATGCACCCTGTCCGCCATAAGTAATGCTAGGTATTCCATGTGTTGATATAAAACATTCATTAGATTTAATATAATGAATGTAATATAAAAGAGAGATTAGATTTTTTTTTTTAAAAATTCAAAATGTTTTTGTCAGAGGTAAAAACACCAGCCACAGATATGAAAATACGCGAATATTTTAATGCAACGTTGTGTCAAAATTTCATGGCAATCGGTGAATTATTTTGGATGACTTTTTTGGAAAAAGTAGACAGTTTTTTTTATGTGGATAGAGGCTACATTTATTTTTAGCATTAAAATATTTATTATTTTAAGTATTTATTCAAAATTCCTTTAAAACAGTTCTGTGACAATATTCAACATATGTATATTTCCAAATATGCAGATAAAGACATTGACATGTAAGGATTATCAGTATTAACGTTTTTTTGTATTTAAATTTTAAAATACACCATAGAAATACAAAAAGCAGTATGTTAAATTATTTAAAACGCATTTATTAATAAAAAAAATTAGGTGATATTGACTGAAAGGGTTAAGAGTGAAAATTTTCTATTTTGAATTCCCACGAGGTGTCAGATGATGAACTTTCATAGAAGCTTGTTCGATTGAGTAGGACTTTATAAATTCGACTACCATTTGCCAAAAAAGAGAAAGGGATTAAAACAATTCAATTTTATATCATGTTGATGTATCAATGATTTACATTATGATGTGTAAAATATATATTTTTTTAATAAAAGTTTTACTTAGTAAATGCCACTATTTCTTAAAATGTACTGTGACACGTGTTTCGATGCATTCCGCATAATTTTCAAACACCGTATGTGCGGAATGCATCGAATCACGTGTCACACTAAATTTTAAGAAATAATGGTGTTACTGAGTAAAACTTCAATTAAAAATGGATAGATTTTACCACAAAATTGACTTTTAACATAAAAGTAAAAAAATAACAGCAAATGATATGTTGTTATATATTCTCGTTATTACATCTCTCGTCTTCTTCTTCTAACCACTAAACGCATCCAATGATGCATAGGGCAGTGCATTACATCGGCGCAGCGTTATCATGACCGTTAATTGCACCATGGCAAGGTGATCAGCCCTGCCCTTCAGGTATCAGTCCAGGGTGATATTAAATAAATATGAAAGTAAAAACCATATATATTTATTTTGACCCCCCCTAGGAATCGAATCCGGGACCTTCTGCACTCTAGTCAGATGCGCTAACCACTACACTACAGAGGCGGACATATCACGGCAGTTCATCTTTACTGACCTTTTATTCAAATCTTCTTCTTCTTAGACCAGTCTCAAATATTACACAACGTTGCAAAACAGTTTTCTTTTGTTTTTAAATTAAATATAACTTTATCTTAAACATTTCAAACTAGTAAAAAAATGTATGCAATACTTGTACATTGTGATGTCTGTTGGCGAATAAGAACGAGTTTATTATTTAACATCAAGATGAAAACTGTCACATAAATCCAATCCTTATCGTAATCGGGTCCTAATGTTCGAACTGAGATGAGTCTGAAGCATTATACGTTGAATCATTCTAAGAATATTTTTTATGTATTTAATGTTTTAACTCCAAAATATTCAAGAGAATTGACCAAATGTAAGATATAAAAAAATAACTTTCTTCTCAAATTAATATAAATAATTAATAAATTGAAAATTGTTAAGAAAGGCATACAAATAGGCAGGAATTTAATAAAATTGTAAAAAAAATGTGAAACTTCTAATTAAAAATAAATAAAAAATGCAGTACAAAAAATTATGTTTTATTTTTTTTTAACAAAAAAATTGTCATTTAAAATCCCTGAAAGGTAAAAATATTTTTATTCAATTTAAGTTTTTGGAATTTTTCTAACAGCGATGTATATTTTTCTAAAGATATTTCCGTAATATGTGAAACGTTGAATATTAAGGAAATACTAAATGTCGTTCTTTCGAATGGTTTATGTTCTTATCTTTTAAAAAATATGTTCATTTAAGAAAATATCGATAAATTAACTTCTTAGTTTTTTAAATATATTTTATTTTTATTTTTTAGTTTTCATTATTAACATAAATTGTATACATTTATTTAAATCACAAAATTAAACATATTTAAAACAATTTTTTGCAGAGACCCACCAAGCTATCTTGTGTGTCTTGTCGGTAGAGTTCTTTTTTAATACATTTTTATTGTTTTTAACAGTTTTAACCTAGTATACACACAAAAAAGAGAGAAAAATCAACAAAATAAACATTTTACAATTCTCATCAAATTAACTCATGATCATTTACCCCTTCCTTTATTTTGCCGTTGTTCCATATTTCATTTTGACCTCTAACATCCGTCGGCAACAAATTTAAAATGTTCGGAACGATATACTGCAGTGTTCGACTACCATATTTTTTTGTTAATTCTTGGGACTATCAAAACTTCGTTGTGTGTAAATCGTGTATCATGGTCGTGTACAATTAATACAACCAAGCACTCTAGTCAAGCTCTTGACTGGAGGCCTAGATCAGGATGCAGAAGCTTGGGTTGGCCAAAGACAAGATGGTCTTATGACATTAAGAATATGGAAGGCCTGCACTTGAAGAGAGTCGCGTCCAACAGAGAACTAAGGAAGTTCAAGAGGGAAGCTTTTTTTCAATAAGTACCTAATATCATAGAACAATACCATGGTTTATTTTTTGAAACCTTTACTTTTTTCAAATCTTTTGGTTCAGATATTTTTTCTCGCAGAGAATATCCTTATAGGAAGGCTATGACAATTTCACAACGTACGATATGAATGATTAAGACTAAAAGCTATCGCGTAAAGTAGTTCCTTGCGCAACGCTTTCATCTTAAGTATTCTGTTGCAAAAATGATAATTGATTCGCTTCCATATTATCTGATGATTTATCGTCGCTACCAAAAAATCATTAACGACGCGTGACTCGTAAGAATGGACGTGGTGACCAAATGACTCCGAGCTTCACGACTTTACTTTCTTGAACTCGTAACCGAATGATTTAGGGATATTTCCTTCTTTATCAATACTTTCTAGAAATGCTTAAATTTATGACAGTCTTCAAAACTTTCATACAATTGTTCGTATATTTATATGATTTTTTTTATATGGTTTATATAAATCCATGCATGAAGCTTAACTGACGGTTAACAACGGACTGCTGGTACCAAAACTGATGTGTGCAAGCGAAACATGAAATTGGCAAAGTAAGGATGTGAATTAAGAATGATGTTGAAATGCCACCCTTCACCACCATAGCACCATTTAGACACTTAAAACTACACAAAATGTTTAACACATGCGATTTTTGGTCGACCCGATGATCAACATGCACTAAAGGTTTCAGCACGAACATGTGTTACGAGCCGAGGTTAAACATGCACTAGGATTAAACATATTAATAAACCAGCTTATATACTCGTAGGACGAAAGGAGTGGGCGGGGTTTGAATTGGATATTGACGAATCTTGCTTAACCGATATTGAATCAAATAATGGACTATAAGTAAAATTTATTTAATTGTTAATTTGAGGTGAGTGGTTATATTATTAACATTTTAAAAAAAAAAAGTAATAATGACCAGCCACAAAGTAAATGCTTAAAATATTAATAAAATTGAGAATTTTACATTTTAATATATTTAAATTACTGTATATCGAATAATTTATAACATGGCTTAATACATTTTTCCTACTTTCAGTTAAATTATTTTAATTGTTTTTTTCTCCATCTCCTTTTATGTCGTTTTTCAAAGTTATTTTGTATTACGATGTATTTTATTTTTAAGAGCCAAAATCTCCCTCAAACGATTGAAAGTTTATAAGATAAAAAATAAAAAATCATATTTGTACTTCTGGTGTCCGCCTCCATAGTGTAGTGGTTAGCGCACTAGGCTACCATGCTGGAGGTCCCGGGTTCGATTCCCAAGAGGGTCAAAATAAATATTAGTGATTTTTCAGTCTAATGTTTATTTCATATGACCCAGGACTGGTACCTGAAGCGGAGGGCTGATCACCTTTCCTTCGTGTATTTAATGATCAAGATAACACTGCTTCTGTACGATGCAGTGCCCTATGCACAATTGGGGTGCGGATAAGGGTTAGAGAAGTACTTCTGGAGCTCGATCTTAATATTGATAATTAAATAAAAATGTATCCAAATTATATTTTTATAATGTTTTGACTGTGGGAAAGTCAAGACGCAATCACTCAGTTAAAAACTAATTTGGATAACGTAAAAAGTATCAAATAATAACGATTAATCTTAGGGAAAAATATTTAAAAATCAATCGATCAGTAATCAATAAATACAAAAAAATAAAGCTTTTTTGCATACTTAATAGTGATAGATAAAAATATCGTAGCTTTTTGCTACTGAACATAACTCCATTAGTAATTTCCGTCTTATTTTAAGAGTAATACAAAGATAGAATAAGGTACACGAAAATGATTTATTACTTACTTATTTCTAACTTTGTGTAGGAGTATTTCATATTTGCTGTAATAAATCTATAAATGGTTCATATTTGTTGTTAATATAGGTTATTTATACATAATTTATTGATTTGGCATTAACTTTGTGGAATAACCTAAAGATTCAAGTATTCTAGTGAAACACTTTTATAAGATCAGTTTGGTGTTTTATCTCATACTTAAGGTATCACAAATCTTTAAAATTAGTACTACCAATTGAAATATGATGACAGTATAAATTTTGAATAAACAAAATATTTATATTGCAAATTTCTTTCATTTCTTTTGACATGCTCTCTTTTTTTCCATCTCTCTCTCTGAATCTCTCTTATTCTTTATTTTTTAATAAGTTTCACTTCAATCACGTATACTGTGTTGTACGCGCAATATTTTAAAAACCAATATTCATATTTTATTTTATTACACTATTCAGCTGTAAACAAATTATTGTTATGTCCCCTAAGTATCGCATTTATCACTTCAAGCTAGAATAAAATTATAATATACTCATCCACCAATACAACAACGTAATTAACCTGTTAAATATAATATAAATAACTATATAATGAAATGAATAAGAATTCCTTGTAGAGACATCATATTTTTTTGTAAAATGAGTGTTTAATTCGTTTCTTTTTGTAAATCATTTAATGGCTATTGCGTGTTCAACGGACATAAATTTAATTAATTTATTACAATGCTTACTGCAAAAAACCTATTCACCTTATGGTAATCGATTACCTTCCGCTACTCATTTGGCAGACCTGATTTCAATTATCATAAAACAAAACTTGACCAATGATATAAAACAGCTCGGAGTATCAACAAATGCAGTACAGTGGAACCTATCATAACGATTAATTCACATAACAAACAAAAAATGTGAAAAAATGTCTCCTTTAACGAGCGATATTTCGCATGAGTTACAGAAAAAGGTCAAGTCCCCATTTCACGACAATAACTTGTAAGCCGGGACTTCCACACTAGTCAAAACAAAAAATGTTTCGCTTAACGAGTAAGATTCTGGAGCGAATTATGATCATTATGAGAAATTCCATTGTATTATCATATTCAAATTTACATTTTTTTCCACATTTCAACAAAGATGAAGAAGAATATGGAAGTCTGGGTATTGACAGGGGTTACAGCCTGCCACAGGCTGGTTGAGTGATCAATTTACACACGTGCAAAATTCACTATCTACCCTTGATTGACAACCACACTACTCAAATTTACGGAACTCCTATGTATATGAAATTTCCATATGGGCTAATTTACAAAAAAAGACAAACATACATATTATTTAAGGCAGGATCCCAATCGGTAGCCCGCAACTTAATTTTTTTAAACCCAAGTAGAAGAGTCAACGTAACTAACATTCAACGTAATTGACGATTTTGCTTAAAACACCGTTTTTCTATTGATAATATAAGTATATTTCGAAATAAAAAGAGAAATAATAACAAGTTTCGACAAGAACCTTGTCATCATCAGGGTTTATTAAATTTTAAAACATTAAAATATTCATAGTTAATTACATTCTCTTACCAAAAATAAACATATTTTTTCAACAACTAATAAAAAATAATTATTTTCAACAACACATGTGGCTTCTCCCACAGCCGGTCACGTACTGAATTGTGGCCATACCTTTGTGGGATCTTTTTTTGTATTAATATTATATATTTTTTGTATTTGTAATTGACATATATTTGTGAAATGTAAAATAATTTAAAATAAAGAAAAAAAATCCAAACAGCGAAAGCTATTTTATATAACTCCGTTATATACTATTATGCAGGGGCGTGCTTTCCATATAGGCAGAAAAGCAGTGCCTAATCTAACTTACCCGTGTGACTAATATGCGGAAAAATGGTATTTATTAGATGTTCAAATGGTGGAATAAGGAATGAATGCTAGGCTGAGATAAACATTATCGATAAAATTCATAAAGGTATTTTATAATGGTTTGGGCATGTGAACCGAATGAATGAGGAAAGAACGGTGAACATAATTCACAAGGAAAAATAGTGAGAAAAAAGCAGAGGTCGATCGAGGAAAATATGGCATGATAAAGTATTTTAAACGTGGTTGGGTTAGGTGTCGGAATAATTGGTGGGTACGTTTGTATGGTGAGATGCGTGACTGTGGAAGAGGCGAAGAGGCGTGCGAAAGGCAGAGTGGTGTGGAGTTCTATTCTCTCTGCCTACCTCTGCGGGGTGATGGTTACTTGGTTAGATATGAAAGAAAATCGATATTATCAATTATTTTTTATTTATTTTATTTGTTCGGGAATTGTACAGCTTACATAAAAAAGATATAATAAACAATAGTTACATTTACAATTATAAACATTACAATACATTAACAAAAATAGTTACGTTAATAAAAAGCTAATTAAACAATTCCACATTTATGCTATAAAACTATTTAAAAACATTCAGAGATTTAAAAAAGGGTGTGATATAAAATAATATATTTAGCAGGAAGGAGAAGGAAAGGAGAGGAATTAATGAGGAATTAATTAACATACAAATAATCGATATTTGGAACACTGTTGTGATTTTTTATTTTATATCATAACAAAATATTGAATATCACCTAATGTTTTAATTATTACTTAGTTATGATAATGATTAAACATATTTTAGTGTAAAATATCTTAAGATGCTGTATGCTTTAAAACCAGCTGATATTATAACTAAGTTATCATAAGATTTATACCGATTTTAAATGAAGTCATGAAAACACAAAATATTTTTTTCTATGACATAAATATATTGCGCGGATATTGTGTAATATAATACAAGTATTCTCATTTCATATTTACATTCTATTCACATACGAAATATTTTTCACAGAAATACGCGAGAATGACATTTTTTCAGTAAATCCCTTATATACGGAGAGCGAAAATTTTCATAAAATACACCGTATTCATAAAAAATTATTCTTTAAAAAAGCAAGTAAATTTATCTCCTCAAAAGCTATATTTAAGGAGAAAGTAACGTTATACCTTTTATGTCTTTTTGCAGGAAATACAAACAGTTTGTATTTTCATCTGTAGTTCTCGAAACTAGTCGTGTTTATAATAAATTCAAAGTGGTTTTAAAAGTTTTTTATTTTATTTTTATATTTAAATCATCGTTTTGTTACATAAAATCAGTACCAAATCAATAAATAATATGGTATAACGTTATGAAAAGGTTAATATAATAAAACGAATTGTGGTAACCATACTTTGAAACTATATAATTAATTGCGACGGTGTATGTAGGTACACAAATTTTAAGAGCACAAGTTTTTAATTTAAAGTACAAGAGGTGTTAAACAAAGTGAACAATGAATGATTAAGGGAGTGTTATATTACCAAACCACAAAGTTAATAATACGTTTAAAATACAAAATATTACCAAGTTCCATCGAATAATAGTCTAATTATTAAACATAACTACAGGAAATAATATATTTTTAAAAATGTATTAAACTGGTAATACACAACGGAGTCCTAAACCCAACCCTAATGTATGAAAGTGAATCATGGAATTCGCAAAAGAAGGATGAAAGTAGACTGAATGCAGTCGAAATGCATTCTCCCAGACGAATATACGAAACGTTGTATGATAAATATGGTGATGTAAGTAGACAATGCAAGGCTGAGTTAAGCAGTAACGATAAAATTAAGAAAGGTCTGTCAAGATAGTTCGGTTAAATTTGGTCAGCAATGGAAGCAGAGGAAGGCTAAGGAAAAATTGCAATAATCAAGTATTTCAAATATTTGAAAGTGGTCAGGTTGGGGGTTGGAATAATCGGCGTGTATGCATGAGAAAATAGGAGAGGCGAAGATTGTGCGCAAAGACAGATTGGTGTGGCGTTCTATTTTATCTGCCTACCTCCGCGGGGAAGCGGCGTGATAGTTACTTTTATTTTATTTTATTTTTTAATATAATTAAATTTGGTCAGAAGAAAATTTCAATATATTATAGATTCCCGCATTTTGCGTCCATTTTCCACCCTCCCACCCTATGGTGGTATCCACTCCCCATCCCACAGGCAGCTGCATCAGGGATCCTGGAAATTTCCACAGGCGCAGGCGGAAGGTTGCCGTGGCAACGGGTAGCGGCCATTTTGATTTAGGAGTGCAATACCCCCCCCCCCCTCCCGACCCTTGTGGGACCGTGACACAATATGTGTATATGTAATATGGTCTTATAGGTGAGAGTATACCCTTAAGAGTGTAGGGAAATTTATATACATAATGTATATACATTTGGTTTTATATACATCACAATTTAAAGCGCTTTATTTTTTGCTAATAACATAAGTGATCAAATAACAGAACGTTACAAAAATATACACAGTTCTTCAAATTAAAATTTCAACGTGTTCATTGTTTCAAGATCAATATTCGCATCACCCAGAGGGTATTAAAATAAGTTGTTTCCGTGATCGAAAAAATCGTTAGCAGTAAATCACGACTGCGTAGATTTTCGTTTCATAATATTAGAAAAGGGATCTAAGATGCAAGGCTATCTATCAAATAAATTGTTCTCGCCGGCAGAATCACAAAACGGCACCAACCAAAACTGCTGGAGGTCACTCTCCGGTGCCAAACGATGTTATATAGTGCCTGGAAAAAAGAAATCATCATCCGAATCATTTTTAAACACCACATGTTGTTTACAACATTTTGAGTGTGTCCAAATAGTTGTTCACAAATCTGGATTATCTCCAATTATAGGAGTTATTTAACATATTATTTTTTGACATCTCATCAAAGATGAAGAAGAGTATGCGGAAGTTCTATCGATTCAAGAAAAATGTTTCAAAAGTGGTTCATATATATAGAACTTCCAAGAATTTGAGTAGTGTGGTTGTCAATAATGGGTAGAATTGGTGAATGTTACACGTGTGTAAAGTGATCACTTAAACCAGCCTATGACGGTCGTCAGCCCCGTAAATGCCCAGACTTCCATATTCTTCTTCATCTTTGATGAGATGTCAAAAAAAATAGAGTATTAGACGATTTAAATTGATTGTTTTGTTTTAAAAAATCATTTAGATGTTGCATAATTTTTTGGTACAGGATGGAGCATATTCACAACCTTCTACTACACTACTCCCATCACACCGATTCTCCACAGATGTCAAAAAAATATTATATGATCCTTACAGTTTACAAAGACGATAAGTTGGGATGGAGTAAGGAAGAAGAAGGATCTGAACGGATAAACCAAGAGTTTCCATACCGGACCTAGGAGTGTGGCAGGAGCTTTCAGATAAACTTTATGAGTGGGTATGGTTTTGTTATTGTGATTTGATTGTTCTCCTATCAAGAAGGTCACGTACACCCTTCTAGAAATTTGAGTGGCACGGCATGATTTCCTTGGACAACTGACGACACGGGCTTCTCACGCTTAAACGGTAAGATGGAACCGAATTAAATATAACGCACTGGCGAACTCGCCTTGGATTCGTCGCGGAGACAATCATTTACTGTTGTTCTTATAGCATCAAAATAATAACCTGTCATTTTTGATGTCTTCATTTACTCACGAAATCATTCTTATTTCACATTTTATTCAAATGTCAACATGTACTGAAATTCAAATATGAAAATAAAACACTTGTATGAAATGACTTTTGGGTTTATTATATAAACACGACTAGTTTCGAGAACTTCGATTTACAAACAAAATATAAATGGGTAGAATTAGTGAATGTTACACGAGTGTAAAGTGATCACTTAACCAAGCCTATGAGGAGTCGTAAGCCCTGTAAATGCCCAGATGTCCATATTCTTCTTCATCTATTTGATGTTATTATTATATAGTCAAAATCAAACACTCATTTTTTGAGTCTACTAAGTTGAAATTTATTTTTTAAACACAAAAAATACAAACATTCGCTTGAAAATGCCATAACAAGGCAAAACAATTGTTACGAAATTTATTTTCTTTGTGTTTTTAAACAATAAAATACAACTTTGACAAAAAATCAGTGTTATATTTTATCATTAACTTTATAAATTAAAAATGGAGTACGCCAAATCTATAAATATATTATTTTGTAAATAAATAAAAATAGGACTTGACACTACAAAAATAGGACAGAACAGGTATCTCCAAATACCTAGTGAGGATAGAGAAAAAAAAAAAAAAAAAACTATTTACTATCTCTACGAAAACCACAATGTGTTATTCTCATATCTTATCAGCCCGCTAAAATTACCACTTTGCTAAAATCTGAAAATAAATATGTTTACCTAAATTATACGGCAAACATATAGCAAGGTATTTTCTGTAACCTACTCTAAATACGAAATTAAAAATAGGATCATATTACAGAATCAACTACACTAGCAGAAACATCCTCCCACTGGGTGACTGCCAAATAACATAAATAAAAAAGATAGTGAAGACGATTCTGGAATGCCTATGTCAAAAAAATTAGTAGTCATTAATAAACTCAAGTAGTATAAAAACAATCATTGTAAAATGCCAAAAATAAACAGGCTCAAATTGCTCTTCAAGAGAACCCAGAAGGAAGAAGACCACCTGGAAGACTTCCGAAGAGATGACGTGTTAGCTGGCAGTCTACGTCACAAGAGAGAGATAACGGAACAAACAGATCAGAGGATCAATAAGAAGGAAAAAGAAAAAGATGACCATTTTTTACAATTGTTGGATTTACAACATTTTGAGTGTGTCAAAATACTTGTTCACAAAATCTGGATTATCTCCAATTACATGAGTCATTTTCATATTATTTTTTGACATCTCATCAAAGATGAAGAAGAATATGGAAGTCAGGGTATTTATTTGATATTTCCTGGCGTTTCTCATGTGTGTGATTATAATCCAGGATTCGGACCTCACATACTAATATTAGATTTTTTGCTTAGTAAAAAGCTTCTTTACATCTCACCAATTAGTCTCTAGTGAAGTTCTAATGATTCTAGAAAATTAAAATATTACCAATAATAAAAAAAAAATATTGGTAATATTTTAATTAACATACAAAATCTTTTTATATTACTTTTAGTCAATTATTACAATAATGCAACATTTTGAGTGTGTACAAATACTTGTTCACAAATCTGGATAATCCCTAATAATTCTTATCATTTCACCAATATATAGATGTCTCTAGTGAAGTTCTAGTGATTCAAGAACAAGGTTTCTAAATTGGTTCATATATTTAGAACTTCCAAGAATTTGAGTATTGTGGTTGTCAATAATGGGTAGAACTGGTGAATGTTACATGTGTGTAAAGAGATCGCTTAAACCAGCCTATGAGGGTCGTCAGCCCCGTAAATACCCAGACATCCATATTCTTCTTCATCTTTGATGAGATGTTAACAAAAAAAATGGATTGATTCGCTCGCATTGAGAAGTGGGTGGATACCGACCTGAATATATTTTTGTAACCATAGACTAATCAAGCAATCATCAAAGTTCGTGTAGCAGCGAGAAGCGAAAGCGCAGAAAAAACGAAGGTACACCGAAACAATGGATGATTTTTTTATATCAATTTTATTGATCCGTTGGCACGGTGCATAGCGGTCCAAGTCAAATGTCAGGGTCGTACTGGAGTCGATGCCTCGCTGACCCAATAAAAGAATATGGGATACCTATAGAAACAGCGAGTAGGTACCCATCAATCAATACACTTCCTATTTTTTTTATAATGATTGCGGATAAAATGCTTTGTTGTCTAGCGTCGATTTATTTATGATAGGATTTTTTCGTTTTTAAATAGACCCGAACATGGTGTTTTCCATCTAATCATTCTCTAGATCAGGCTTGTCCAATTGGCGGCCCAGGACGCTATGGATGCAATTAAAATACTTTGATATTTTTTGTAAGCTAAACTGGCAGTACGCAACGTAGTCCTGGGTATAACCCTAATGTATTTATTTAGATAGGCAGTGACAGGGATGTTAAAAGCTTTTAAATGTAAATTCATAGAAAAAATAGGATACAATTTTGTTTCACATTTTCAATAAACTTTGCAAATAAGTTTTTTTTTAAAATGCTTTGCAAGAGAAGGTCTGTTAGGAAGCCTAGATGCATCTGGTAATGTATTGGGACAGCTTTCAATATGACTCTAATGTATGCCGAATCATCTTCTGGTGTAACGGAAGGCATGCTGATGACAGTCAACAGTCCGGCTTCTCCTGAGGAGTTTTACGCGGTTTTTCTCAGTAATGAGCAAATACTGAGAAGTTCCTGATTGGCCCACACTAGATTGTCCTTCCTGTTACACATATTCAAATAAAATGTTTTCAAGCGTTTTTCAAGTGTGTGAATATAATCCAGAATTCGGACCTCACATACAAATGAAAGAATCTCTGCTCAATAAACGTTTTCCTCATTTTACTGTGTTTCGAGATTGATCAATATATCTTGATGTTTCAATAATTTGAGTAGTGTGGTTGTCAATCGTGGGTAGAATTGGTGAATGTTACTCGAGTGTAAATTGATTACTTTTCAGACTGCCCAATTTCCATATTCCAAGACTTCCATATTTTTTTCATTAATTTTTTTCATTTTTTTTCGTTAAGATTTTAAAAAATAACTCGTAATTAGAAATAATCTAGATATTGTGAACCAGTATTTGGACACATTCAAAATGTTGTAAAATCATAAAACTAAAATCGTACACTAAAGTAATTTGATTGCTGACTTGTCTAAAAATATGCCTTTTATCGAGATATCGAGTGTTTTACTCTAGAATTTTCACTCATTAATTTTCAACATAAGAAGTATACCCACTCACAAGTATAAATACGCTATAAAACTTGTAATTGGCTAAGTAGGGTGATAAGCAATTTTGCATACGCCGAAGCTAGATTTCAGATTCACATATAGGTAAGGTAATTTTTAAAAAAATGTTTATTTATTTGTCTCGTTTTCATCGAACGCGACCCCAAAAATCTAAAAAGTTGGACGCTCATGCTCTAGTTGGGGTTATGAGGATAATTACATTTTAAAATTCTTCAATCACACCCACTTTTTTGTTTGTTTTATTATCAAATTAAGTATCTTTCTATTGTGAATACTCAAAAGTGCAGTGTTATCTTGATCTCTTCTTTTACTTTCGCACGAGGCCTTTTTTAAATCTTGAGTTTAAAAAAAAAAAAATAAAAGGTTTATAAACGTTGAAGGCAATATGAGATTAGAATTACATCACCATTAAATAAGTATAAAATTTAATACCATAATTATTAATTTTGCTAACAGATACTAACCATGTAAAGTAAAATGAAAAGGAGGTTAAAAGTGTCAGAAATGAAGACTGTAAGGAGCATATCTACCAAGAGATAGATTAAGGAACACCAGGATAGGGGAAATATGCTAGATCGAAGATGTCGTTAGGTGCGGAAGACAACAAAGAAGACAATGGTGTACGCATGAGAGGAGAATGGAGAAATCCCGACTCCACCACGTTGCAATGCACTTCCAACCCCAAGGTAGACATACCACCAAAATGATGAATCGACAGCTGGGAAACGACATCGCAGGAGGCTAATCCCTCTAAAAATCAGGCCACAAGCCCTACACTAAGAAGAAGATGAGTGTGACCAAATACTTGTTTTCAGGCGTTTTCCAGCGTGTAAAAATAATTCGAGGTTCTTACATACAAATAAAAAGGTCTGTGCTAAATAAAAGCTTTCCCAATCAAACATACATGGCTGTTGTGAACTGTACTGTGTCATAAGATTGATCAATATATCTAGGAGTTCAAAATATTTCAGTAGTGTTGTTGTCAATCCTGGGTAGATGAATGTTGCACGTGTTTAAAGTGATCACTTAACCAGTCTATGACACATCATAAGGCCTGTAAATGCCCAGACTAACATATTTTTCTTCATCAATGTTAAGATGTGAAAATTAACTTATAAAATCAACCAAAAAATTCTGCAGAAAAAACCAGTTTAATACTTTGTTAGCGTAGACTGTATCTATGTATTTATAAAAACTCATTATCGATGTAGGTTAATGTAATATACGTACATTACATTAATGGTAACTAGTTAGGAGAATATTGAATTAAATTGTACCTTGAATTTCTATTTACCAAAGCGCATCTTTTATCTAAAACAATGGAGCATTATCCTAATTACTGTGTCAAAAAAAAAAGGATGTTTTTTTATTTGAGGTATTCAAATTTTCCGCAACAAATTGATGGTGGCACCCGCCGTGTAGCATGTTGCACCATATTTTTGAAACCACAGCTTAGTCACATCTTTGCCATTCAACTAAGGTACGAAGAAGTCAGTAATCATGATTCTGTACCGCTCTCCATTGACCGTAACATTCTGGCCGGCATCGTCCATAAAAAAATATGGTCCAATGATTCCACCTGCCCATAAAGCACACCATATAGTGACTTTTAATGGATGTAAGAGCGGCTCGATAAAGGCTTCTAGTTTTTCTCCATTCCAAGTTCGGCAATTTTGCTTATTGCCGTAGCCATTTAACCAAAAATGTGCCTCACCGGTGAACAAAATTTTGCGCAGAAAAAGAGGATCAGCTGTATGTTGTTTTCGGCCCGTTCACTGAACCTACGACGCGCATAATTCAACGTTAATAAGTTCAACTCTTGCACAAGCTAGATCTTGTAAGCTTTTAAGACAAGATCTATCCGCTGAGTCTTCCACAACAGAATTTCTGAATTTGGAGTGAAGAAAACCCAGAAACCTTTGTCGAGACGCCCTTACATCCATTGAAAGTCACTGTTTGGTGTGTTTTATAGGCAGGTGGAATCATTGGCCCAATTTTTAAAAAAGACGATGCCGGCCAGAATGGTCAATGGAGAGCGCTACAGAACCATGATTCCTGACTTCTTCGTACCTCAGTTGAATGGCATTGATGTGACAGAGCTGTGGTTTCAACAAGATGACGCAACATGCCATTCGGCGAGTACCATGATCAATTTATTGCGGGAAATTTAAATTTGTATGACTCCAAAATAAAACAACCTATATAAACTTATCAAATTATGTTTTATATTCGTATTATTATGGAGTATAAGCTTTATTATATTTTGAATGTGTGTCAAACATTTTCGCGTGAAAGGATCAAAATAATAGATCACAGAGCCTTGGAAAGTTTGCAATATAAAGTTTTATAATAGGCAACGCAAATCCGCGATTTTTAATAGTGTATTTTTATAACGTTCATAAAAATACAATATCATCTTCGAGAAGCCTTGAGACGTGAATGCAGATTGTCAATATATCTGTAACCTACAGTTGCAATTCGAAATGCGATTTTTAATGGTGCATTATCATTTAAATTGCTAATTTACCCATAACAGCGATTCGAAAATAGTATAATATTTCATTCACAAATGTTTTTTTTTTGATGGGATGAGTTACGTTAACTATCATTTAAAAAAATGTTTTGAATATACCAGTGTTTGCATGAAATGATGATCACATCCTTATGTTTAGACATACCTACTTAAAAACATTTTTTGTAATCTCAAAATAGATGATGAAGAATAAAGAAGTCAGGACTTATGACCTATCATAGGCTAATTAGGTGATCACTTTACACACGTGCAGCATTCACCATTCTACCACTGATTGACAACCACACTACTCTATTTTTTTAATTGTAGTTATGTATATAAAATATCTCATGATACAGAACACATGAGTTCATAACTGTGTTAAATTATATTATAATATACTTGGCAGAGGTATGCTAGTGACAGTTTTAAAAAGGGATTTGATACGTATTAATTGAAAAACAAATAAAGTACACACACGAAGTTTTGTCCGCCTCCGTAGTGTAATGGTCAGCGTGTTTAGCTACCGTGCTGGAGGTCCCGGGTTCGATTCCCAGGGGGGAGGTGAAAATAAACATTAGTGATTTAACACTGTAAAATTTATTTAAAATTACCCTGGACTGGTTCCTGAAGCGCAAGAGTGATCACCTTGCCTTCATGTAAGTAATGATCAAGATAACACTGCGTCAGTTTGATGCAGTGCCCTATGCACCATTAGGTGCGGACAAGGGTTATAAAAAAAAACACACACCCGAAATTCAACAGCATTTTTAAGTTCTTACTATTACTCAACAAGCTTCCATAACCAAGCATTTTGTCACCCTTATAGTCGATTGTCTATTTTGGATGTTATGAAGAGCGTCACAAGAGTTTGGCGTTTTGAAAACCAGCATCTCTAGACTTAAAGATATTAACTTTATAAAATAAAATTCGAACTTTTTAACTGCTTTTATTTTTGGTACATTTTTCCAAACGGTTGCAACAAACACCTTGTTATCTTTATGGATGGATATGTAAAAACCTTGTGATTTTGATTTTTTTTCTGACAAATTTAAAAAGTGTATTACAGTATTAATGAATCATAATTTAGTATCTACTACTGTTGGGTTTGAGTCTAAGATAACACGTTAATTTTTATTCTAATATGTAGGTACATATAATGATATCAGAAGAAAAAAGTATTATCTAAGACTCAAACAGGAGTTTCTCTTAAGGTGAAGACTGGCCGGAGCATTTCGTCGTAACGTAACACGTTACGATGCGAGCATTCAGGCAGATGTTACGACGATATGTTACAACGAAATACTCCGGCCAGTCTCCACCTTTATATGTGTCGAATGTCAAAGGATTAAAAATTCCTGTATGGACATTTGTAAAGGAATAATTATTAATGAGATATTTACTTTTTACAATGACAGTTGAATTGTGTGTCACTTAAAATGTGGGGTATGTTTTTTTTCTACTAAACCCACACCTCGATCACCCACATACACAGTCTCCCGGATGTTTTAGTCTCAAAAGCATTGTGTGGCCTATCATTTTTTTTTGTAAGACTTAAGTTAAGCTACGGGCTATAAATGTAATAACTTAGACAATTTACACGTATTTATTTTCGTTGTAAAATCATATAGCTCAACAGCAAGTACAGAATATTTTTCCTATATGAAAAAAAGTGTTGCGGTCATAATTCAACATTTTGGGGGTTATTCTTAAACTCCCGTGTTCATTTTTGGTACTAAAATTTTTATCAAATAACGCGCCCTTTGTTTCATTTTAGGAAATATATATACTTACATATGTTTTTTTTTTAAATTATAAACATTATTTTTTTCTAAAAAAAACACATTTTATTTCATCATAAAATTTTGCAATGGCGTCTCTAAATATAATGTATATTTATTTAAATCATAGGTTTCAATAAAATCCCTTCATTTTATTTTTACTTAAAATACGGTATAAGACGTACTTTTTAGGCTTTTTTTAATTTTGCAATGGCGTCTTTAAATATAATGTTTATTTATATAAATCATAGGTTTCAATAAAATCCCATCATTATATTTTTACTTAAAATACAGTTTAAGGCTAACTTTTCAGTAAATTTTCTTAAAAGATAAGTAGGAAATTCAAAGTGGATTCTTATTTAAAAAAACTTTGCGAGCTGCGTATTATTGGGAAAAATAATAAAGATTATTTTTGATAAATCGTTTTTTACTGAGGCGTACTCTGCTGATTTAAAAAATGGTAATTTGTATACATTTCACGATGATAAAATATTATTGGTTCAAAAATGTCGAAAAAGTGGTTAGAACATTTTTTTAACACTTTATTTTTTATGTGGTTTAGAATATAGCTGTCTGACGAACGTCAAACAAGATAGTAAATTAAAAGGGAAGGATAATACACTTTTTTGTATACGAATACTCATATAACTTTTTTTAATCCGATTTTTTAAAATATTTTTTATCACACAAAAAATAGGTAAATAGGTTTGTGAGTATCAGAGATAATATGCAGGTACTTATAAGTATACAAAGATATATTAATTAACCACTTCGCATATGTTTATCGATCATTTACAATTTATTTCAAATATGGATAGTAAAATGATATTTATTAGGTTACCATGAATTCATGTTCCCTTTTTGTTTTGTAATCTCATGAATAAACAATTTAAACAAATATATTACTAGCACTCGAGAATAGCCTCCCAGGTTTCTTGCCCACGCCTTCTATAACTGGTCATAATCGATACCTATGTTTAAAAACGTCCAAAATGAATAAATATAAACCGTTCCGCATTTTTTATGCTTAAACGTGCACACTGGCATACATATCGCTTTTGGTTAATGAAAACGAAACTGAAATTATGATTTTTACGACCCAGAGGTGTTTTTAACGATAACATTAATTTTAATATAATGGTACATCCAGTCAATGTTTTTTTTTCATTACATTATTTATTTTTGGTGTCCATAGGTAGACATCATATACAAAGGCGTTAAATTTAAAGTGTCAGCAAAAGGTCCTTCTCTCATCGTAAGCATGTTATTTTTGCCAAAATTATTTTATTATCTTCACTTCTCAACAAAGATGAAGAAGAATATGGAAGTCTGAGTATTTACAGTGATTACGACTGTAATAGGCTGGTTCAAGTTATCACTTTACACACGTGTAATTTCACTCAGTCTTTTAAAAAAAATGTCCTTTACTAAGTTTGGACAGCCGAAGTGTCAAATTGAAAGTCTGTGGAAATCATGATGCCAGGTCAAAAACCAAACCTAAAAAAAATCCTTTAAGACTGTGACTTGACAGTATCGCCATATTGTTTTATTACCTTGTTACCATATATTTTCTATTTATTAGCAAAAAATACAAACACATCATTAGGTAAACTTATTTATAGAGCAAACCTGTTATCCACACTCGGTCATTTAAATATGAATTCGCGTAATAAAATCAATAATTCCAGTACTAGTCCCGTTAAATCACTCCTTAAATCCTTATAAATGTGGCAGACTGTGAATCTTTCTTCTTTTTATGCTAATTCAGTGTCATTTTATTGCATGGCAACTATAGCTGAATCAATAGCTGAAATTTCGCTTTCTAATTAATAAAAAGCATTTCAATTGTATATTTTAAAAAATATTAAAAAAACAAGTGTTTCCTTAATTATTGTATAAAAAACTTTGTGACATATAGTGTTTGAAATATATGACATATTTCTTTAATTTTGAATATGTACGTGATCAACGTAGAGATATGTTTCTGGGAGTCTAAATATAAAAATAAAACATTTATTGATTTGGCTTTTAATTTCTAGAACTCCATTTTCATGTATGTATTAATTACAATGATTAAAGAAAACACTTGTTTTTTACCACTTGAGTTTTATTATAGACTACATGTTTCAGAAGTTAAACTACCATCATTCAGGTCTGCATAATGTCTGTATAATGTTATTATACAAACCTGAATGATGGAAGTTTAACTTCTAAAACATGTAGTCTATAATAAAACTCAAGTGGTAAAAAACAAGTGTTTTCTTTAATCATTGTAACATGTCTTACCACAAAGTTAATGCCGAAACAATAAATAAAATACGTATTAATTGTTGAATCAAACACAGATTTTTGAGTCTAAGTTGTATTTTAATGTTAAAAAACACATGAAAATTATTATTGTGACAATTGTTTCGCCTAGTAATGGCAATTTGAAACAATTGTCACAATATTAATTTTTATGCGTTTTTTAACAATAAATACGTTGAATAAAACACTCGTTCAACGCCACATTTTGAGTTTATTAATGTAAACACAACTAGTTTTAAGAACTGCAGATGTTCTCCCAGTGAGTATTTTCTCTTATCGGTCAGAATATCTAAAGTTCTCGAAATAAGTCGTGTTTAGAGAAATGTTATTCAGTAAATTAGCATTTATTTTTGCAGTGTACATTATGATAAATATATTTAGTATAATATCACTATTATATATATATATATATATATATATATATATATATATATATATATATATATATATATATATATATATATATATACATATATATATATATATATATATATATATATAAATATATATATATATATATATATATATATATATATATATATATATATATATATATATATATATATATATATATATATATATACATATTAATAAATTAAAATATTTGTGTTTTTATTATTCACACAAATATTTTAATTTAATACTATTTCTGTGAGCCTGAGCGGTCATTATTAGAAATAGGTATCAAATTGTGGTAGTGGGGTTCGAACCGAGAAACTCTGACTTAAGAGTCTGCGACACCAACCGCGGGACCACAACCCGATTATATTGCATAATTTATTGAGAGATATGTATGTAAACCATTCATTTTGTCATTATTTAAAACCCGCAAGAAAATAAAGTTGTAAGTAAGCCTAACCAAATGCCAGGTCGTTAAGCCTTGTGATAATCTAACCTTCTCTTATATAATAAACGATATACGCCTAGTCTCAGTTAAGACTCCAATAAAATACAATATATTGATATATCATCCGTATGGTAAAAAAAAATTGGTTTGATGAAAACATCAAACAAAACCTCTGATAAATACATCCATAAAGTCCTTAAAAATTTACTTGCTATAAAAGAGCTATTCATAAACAGAAAATGGAGGTAAGTAAATCTGAAAAAGATGGCATCTTTTACCGTGTAGTATCTTATTACATGTCATAACGATTTTCTTCGAGAAGTTTTCTAAAATACTCTGTCTAGTTGTACCGTCGGCACAGAATACCTCAGTGAGGGCACATAATTGTAATTTATAATAATGAATGACGGAAAAAATAAAATAAAATCTAGTTTCTGATTGAGTTATGAGAAAGCTTCGTTAAAGCGCTTCCTAATATCCTTGATTCACGTTTGTGAGATTTATCTCTTACGAGGCGCTGTAGAGACAGTCGACTCTTTCTAACCTTGAAGCGGCTCTGATTGATTTATTCACAAGGATGTTGTACACAATCATTAGGATTATCTGCTATTCCTCTACACCAGTTATTCTACAACTTTTTCTACATTTTCTTCTTAATTTTATCATATTCTGCGCCTATTGGTCCATATAAACATATTTTATTACGACTATTCTCATATTTAATATCATGTTTTCAGGTATTTCCTAACTAACTAACAAACAAACCATCACGCTGCTTCCCCGCAGGGGTAGGCAGAGAGAATCGAACGCCACACCACTCTGTCTTTGCAAACATTCTTTGCCTCTTCTACATTCATGCATCTCCTCATACATACCCGACGATTATTACGACTCCTGACCCGGCCGCTTTCAAGTATTTGACATACCTGATTGTGACAAGTTTTCCTCGGTCGTCCTCTGCTTCTTTTTTCAACTACATTCGCCTCATAAATTTGTTTAACCGTTCTTTCTTCACTCATACGCTCCACATGTCCAAACCATCTCAACACACCTTTCTTAATTTTATCGATAATGCTTATCTCAGCCTTACATTCTTTCCTTATTTCATCATTCGAACATCTATCAAACAGGTATTTCCCAGTATGTAAAAATAGTCCGGAGTTCGGATCTAGCATAGATTTAAAAGGGTCTTTGCTGAATAAAATACTTTTATAGATATATAGATTATGAGACTAATCAACATCTCTAGGAGTTCCGAAAATTTGAGTAGTGTGTTTGTCAATCATGGGTAGAACAGTAAATGTTGCACGTGAGTAAAGTTATCACTTAATCAGCTTTTGAAAGACCGTAAGCTCTGTAAATACCCAGACTTACATTTTCTTCTTCATCTTTGTTGAGATCAGTTCATTTCTAATATTTTTAACCATTGATTCAGTAAATTGTCATTCGCTTACTCCTTTCGAGAACGTCAAAAATCAAAAATCGTAAATTTTCAGTTGTGCATGTTTTCGGAATGCCCAGAAAATGTACTATATCCCAGCAAAAGCAGCATATTTTTAACTTAATATTTACCCGCTACAGGACAGAAAGTGTTGTTATTGCATTTTGAAGAAAAGTTATTGTTTAATTATTTTTTTTAAATATAGTTTATATTTTTAATGGAGAAAAAACATTCAGGTTTTACCTAAAAAGATCTGTTGCACACTAAAAAGTTCAATAAGTGGCTTGATATTTACTTTTAATACTAACTAACTAACTAACTAACCATCACGCCGCTTCCCCGCAGGGGTAGGCAGAAAGAATCGAACGCCACACCACTCTGTCTTTGCAAACATTCTTTGCCTCTTCTACATTCATGCATCTCCTCATACATACCCGACGATTATTACGACTCCTGACCCGGCCGCTTTCAAGTATTTGACATACCTGATTGTGCCAAGTTTTCCTCGGTCGTCCTCTGCTTCTTTTTCCAACTACATTCGCTCCATAAATTTGTTTAACCGTTCTTTCTTCGCTCATACGCTCCACATGTCCAAACCATCTCAACACACCTTTCTTAATTTTATCGATAATGCTTATCTCAGCCTTACATTCTTTCCTTATTTCATCATTCGAACATCTATCAAACAGGTATTTCCCAGTATGTAAAAATAGTCCGGAGTTCGGATCTAGCATAGATTTAAAAGCGTCTTTGCTGAATAAAATGCTTTTATAGATATATAGATCATGAGACTAGGACATCTCTAGGAGTTCCGAAAATTTGAGTAGTGTGTTTGTCAATCATGGGTAGAACAGTAAATGTTGCACGTGAGTAAAGTTATCACTTAATCAGCTTTTGAAAGACCGTAAGCTCTGTAAATACCCAGACTTACATTTTCTTCTTCATCTTTGTTGAGATGTAAAAATCAATTCATTTCTAATATTTTGAACCATTGATTCAGTAAATTGTCATTCGCTTACTCCTTTCAAGAACGTCAAAAATCAAAAATCGTAAATTTTCAGTTGTGCATGTTTTCGGAATGCCCGGAAAATGTACCATATTCCAGCAAAATTGGCACATTTTTAACTTAATATTTACCTTCATATTACTTTTTAACATCTCATCAAAGATAGAGAAGAATATGGAAGTCTGGGCATTTACGGGGCTGACGACCGTCATAGGCTGGTTTAAGTGATCACTTTACACACGTGTAACATTCACCAATTCCACCCATTATTGACAACCACACTACTTAAATTCTTGAAGAACTTTTATAATATTTTGTTATATAAAAGTTCTATATATATGAACCAATTTAGAAACCTTGTTCTTGAATCTCTAGAACTTCACTAGAGACATCTATTGGTGAGATGTAAAGAAGCTTTTTACTAAGCAAAAACTCTTATATTAATTCTTCCATATTCTTCTTCATCTTTGATGAGATGTTAAAAAGTAATATGAAGGTAACTCCTGTATTTGAAGAAAATCCAGATTTTGTGAACAAGTATTTGGACACACTCAAAATGTTGTTAATATTTACTCGCTACAGGGCAGAAAGTGTTGTTATTGCATTTTGAATAAAAGTTATTATTTAATTTTTTTTTTTAAATTTACTTAATATTTTTAATGGAGAAAAAACATTCAGGTTTTACCTAAGAAGATCTGTTGCACACTAAAAAGTTCAATAAGTGGCTTGATATTTATTTTTAATACATTTTATTATATTCTTAAAATTTTAAAAACGATCTCCTGAAAAATCAGGTTTTTTGATATTTGACGTTGTTGAAACGAGTGAGCGATTTGTGTACTACAAATGCACATGTGGTGTTGTGTAGTAATAAATTTTAAATATTATTTATTGATTCGGCATTAACTTTGTGGAATGACATGATTATTTTATTAAAATTAAACACTTGAATAATCCAATTAATCGAGTTTTATTTTATTTACGACTAGTTTCGAAAACGACAATTGTTTTCATCTTCTGGTACATATTAAAACTAACGAATTAAAATATATTTAGGTGTATACATAGGTTAATAAAAATAGGTAGGGGAAGAATTTGCGAGAAGTCTAAGAATTAGCATTAGAGAACATCGTCGTGGACTAACAAGTAATTATTTTTCGGAATTTGCAAATTATATCATTTAAAGTAACCACTCATTTGACTCTCATACACTTAAATTATTACACTCTGTTATAAATAAAGGTCAAGTCATGAATAATTTAGAAAATTTAGAAATACATAAAAATTTAACTTCAGATAAAACAATAATTAATAATATACTGTTTCAAAATACGTCACCATTATTATCAATGTTTCCTTTTACAAAAAATGTTGTTCCTTAACCCCCCTACCTATATTTATTAACCTATATATACACCTAAATATATTTTTATTCGTTAGTTTTAATTTGTTCCAGAAGATGAAAATAATTGTCGTTTTCAAAACTAGTCGTAAATAAAATAAAACTCGATTAAGTGGAATATTTAATTTTAGTAAAATATATTTTAAATGTTTGGGAGCCCAGCTCTATCACGCAGCATGTTGTTCAACTTACCATATTATATATTAAATGAAGCCTTACGGGAAATTTTTTGCTTACTGTATTAAATAATTAATATTGAATAACTTTACTTCGTTACTCGTTCAATTAAACTTGTCTGTACCTCTAACAAAATTATTTAACAGAGGAATTGAATCGCTAGTGTTGATACTTATGATATACTGGCGCTGTTCAGTGATTTGTGTGTGTAAGGGCGCTTGTCCACTACCCGGAATTTTACCGTCCGGAAGTCTGGTTTTGAAAAAAAAGCGACTACGACAGTTTAGCGTGATCGAATTTATCTTTATGAAAAGAATCAACTTTGTTTTCACCACTTTTTTTACTAATACAATTTAACCTACCGGTTTGAACAATACATTGTCATCATCAGGGCTTATTTTAAATAAAAAAACATCAAAATACTCTCACCAAAAACTTCCATACACTCCATAAAAATCGTAAATGTTATTTTTATTATTCATTGCGGAAAACATTCAAGAAATTCATCTTTGAATTTCTTGATTTCTTTTTCGCAGATACTTTGTGGCACATTTTATAAACTTTATAAAATTAAACTAATTAATAAAATTAATTTGATTAGAAGTTTGGAGTGTGTGAAAGTTTTTGGTAAGGAAATGTAATTAATTATTTTAGTATTTTATTATAATAGTATTTTAATGTTTTTTAATTTTTTAGAATTTAATAAACCCTGATGATGAATTAGTGGTTAAAACAAAGTTGTTTAATTTTATGAAGTTTATCTTTTAAGCTTAAGCTTAAGCTTTTTTTATAACAACGAACTTCGGTCTAAACATGTATTGTTTCTACATATAGAAATATCACCAGATTTATATAACAGGAAGAAGAAAAATTAAGATGTTAGAAGCCGATAATTTATAACGTAGAGCGGAAGACCGCCCGCAGGTTACCTAATTACTTTGGATCAAAAGGAAGGTTTACGTTTAACGTAATTATACGTTTATAACAGTAGGTATACATAACAAGAGTTACAGACGTAATTACTTTTGTTTTGCTGTATAAATATCTAATATTTAGAATAAGTAATGGTGTCTGATCGTAGATAGAACCTTGCGTGAAATTGCTAATCGATGTGTTTGATTAGATTCATCACATGTCAATCACGTTTTATAATTAAACTGTTTCAAGATCGCCTTCTGACAGTTTAGTAAATAGAAGATAAGATTATTTACCATTTTGAAGTGGCCTCCACATTTCCTATACGGTAGGTAATAGAGTTTATCAATTCATAAAAAAAAAACAAATATAACACAACAAGTTGTTATATTGGCATCTCGAGTTAGATGAAGAAGAATATGGATGTTGGGTTCGTTATTAAGTGATGACAAGGTCCGTTATTAAGTCATGACCTAAACCAGCCTATGACAAAGCTTTTTTAAAAAGAGAAATAAAAGTTTTTTTATTATTTACACAAATATTTCATTTTCATACTATTTCTGTGAGCCTATGCAGCTCATTATTAAAAATACGTATCAAATTGTGGTAGAGTGGGTTCGAACCGAGAAACTCAGATTTAAGAGTCTGCGACACTAACCACGGGACCACAACCCGACACTTATATTTTAATTTAAGTTACAAATAAGTTACATTTTAAAAAAGTATGTTTTAGTTTACATTTAGACCTGAAGATGGAAGCTTAGCTTCCGAAACTAGTTGTCTTAAATAAACTCAAGCGGTAAAAAAAGTGTTTTCTTTAATAATTTCTACATGTTTTACCACAAAGTAAATGCCGAAACAACAAATTAAGTATTTGGTTTGTCTTTTTTTATTATTTCACTGGAATGTTTTGAAAATATATACCTGAGGCGAATACTGTAGGTTTGTAAAGTGGTATGACTTCTTCAGGAATAAGGACGTGAGGAGAAAAACGAAATTTAGAAGCAATCGGTGAATTATTGGATAATTGAGATTTTGAGCAAAGAAAAATTTCAAATTTCTATTTTTTCAGATGTTATTTACGTTAGGTTCATTCTTGACCGATTTTCTAAAATGAATCAGTTATGTCGGAGGACCTCATGTAAAACACAAGTAATAAATCAAAAATCAAGGAAGAAAATTCCGGTATGAAATGGCGCCATATGAATAATTATGAAAGTAAGAAAATCATTAATAATATATCTTCAAATACTTCTGGCTATTTATGGTAATTATCAATAATTCATCATGTTGAATATTACTCGGAATGAATTAGTAGTTCTTACGAAGTGTTTGCAAAGCTGTTACATTTTTGTTTGTGTATTTTTTTCATAATGCAATGTATTTGGAGGTGTAAATATATGGACGTGAGACATGTTTTACATCCATCATCAGATAATCACTTTCAATATGTGATTATCATCTTTATTTACTGAAAGAAAGATGAACTAATATCTTCATGCCTTCATTTATTGATTTGGCGTTTAATTTGTAGAACTCCATTTTAATTTATGTACTAATTTTTAATCAAACACAGATATTTTGAGTCTACTAAGTTGTATTTTATTTGCAAAAACAAATAAAAAATTTATATTGTGACAATTGTTTCGCCTTGTTACGTGTCACAAGTTTTTATGTGTTTTTGTTAATAAAATACAACTTAGTAGACTCAAAAAATCTTTGTTTGATTTAAAATTAATACATAAATTCATGCCTTCTTCCCAACTTATCATCTTTTTAGACTGTTGGGTCAGTTCTCCTCGTCCTCAGATTGTAGGTCCTTCTATCATGGACAACGTTACCTAAGCCATGCCTTCAAATCATATTTTCTTTCTCCAGCATCAATGAATTCTTTGGTCTTCCTCTTGATGTCTAACAAGGAAGATGCATGGCGATGAACTTACCGTATAACTTATCATCACGCCACTTCCCCTCAGAGGTAGGAAGAGAGAATAGAATGCCACGAAACTCAGTCTTGGCAAACATTCTTCTCCCCCTCCACATTCATGCATCTCCATGAGGATGACCACACCCGCCGATTTTTCCGACTCGTGACCTGAGCACTTTAAAGTATATCACATACTGATCATGCCAAGCTTTTCTCAGTCTTCTTCAGCCCTTATTTCCAACTACATTAGCTTTAAAACGTTTTTGTTTTGCCGATCTTTACCCACGCTTTTTTACATACACAACACAAATTGGTATTAGGACTCGATTGTGTACAGCTAGATTAGCTTTAGCTGTTAGGTTTTTATTTGCTAAGTTTTCCTAGGTATATCTTTTTTCCTAAATTCATCCCAAATTATATTTGTAGACTGTTGGGGTCAGCTTTCCACATCCTCAGGTTGTAGGTCCTTATATCATGGACATTGTCACCTAGGACATGCCTTCGAATCTTGGCATCGAATATTATATTTTTGTAGAATTGATGAATATTTTAGTCTTCCTCTGAATGTCTTTCGACGGGGATCCATGGCGATTGCCTGGTTTAAAATATGTTCTCTGCATCCTATGTGCCTATACCCCATGGCGTGCATAGAGTTTTTGATCGGGGTAGGCAGTAGGGTTGGGTAATGATGAGGCCTAGTATGCACTGGTCGTGTTTCTATATGGAAGGTAGGGAAGGTGTATGTTTGTATTTATAATACCAATATTTACTCGGAAATGTTATTTGTTTGCAATACTCACTTTCAAACATCATGACTGTGAGTTTTAAATAAAAAAATCTTATATTTCAAGCTTACGAAACTCATATACATAAGTTCGACATTCACAATTCGATTTCGAAACTATTACAAATTTCACCAACTCAACATTTTTATTATTCGACCTATCTTGTTATAGCGTTGAGAGAAGACGATTTATTTTTAATTTAATTTTAACACGACACAAACACATAAATCTAACGGCGAACCAGTAAATCCTGCACAAAATGCTGTTTCTAATCACCTCATCAATTCTCAGTTTTAATTACCTTTGTTAAAATGAAAATAAATGTATTTAAATAAATTGACACCTTGAGATAAAACAATGAGATTAACATAAATATATATATATATATATATATATATATATATATATATATATATATATATATATATATATATATATATATATATATATATATATATATATATATATATATATATATATATATATATATATATATATATATATATATATATATATATATATATATATATATATATATATATATATATATATATATATATATATATATATATAAACTTCTAAAGCAATTGAACCATTATAACACATGTTTTTAACTACTCTTTTTTTCTTTTCTTTTCAAACAGACTGAGCTGCAGCAACCCATGGTCGGATGCCCAATAGCTTTGACATAATGTCGCATTTGAAAACGCGTGTGTTTTTAAACATCTATGAGTTCATGTGCTCAAAATCTTAAATCTCCTTAAGTTACTCACCGCTTGAAATTTCAACACAACGTTGCGTTCAACTACGCGCATGTTTTTATTTTGAATTACATTGATAAAGGTGACAGTTTTTTGTTGTTTAATTATCAAAATGGCAGCGCCATCTTTTGAACATAACAACAACACACTCAATAATAAACATCGCTCATAGCAGACAGCGTGTTCCTTGACACTTGATTGTTATTTCATAGCTGTATAATATTTGCATTCTACATAATCGTGAAATTATATTTACGAATATGAGGAAAGCGTGCTTTGTGTATTTATAATTATTTCTTTTCAAATTAACAAGACTGAGCCTAAGCATTGCGTGGCCAGGTACATTATTATGTTTACAATAAAAATATAAACGCGTTTAAATTCGATATGAATCATAAAATATTTCGAGGTAAGATTATTTACTTGATAAAAGTATTGAGAAAAAAAACGTATTATTGAGTTTTTAAGATACTTAGTTCTACTGAACGTGACACTGGAATCGTGGGAAAGATAATGTCGATGATTAAATACGTGAATCAAATGAAAAAGAAATAATTCTTAATCTGTTTTGCTAAATTGAGCCCCTATCATATTAAGATTTTTTTTAAATACATAAATAACAAAACCTTGAAATTGTTTTTGCTTTTTTAGACTTGAAGATATTAGGTCACAGACAGGCAAAATCTTGAAAAATCGACTTTTGGAATAACGAACTAACTCAATAATGGACTAACTGTTGTCATGTGTATTTTTTTATGATCAGGAAAAATCTAGATATAGTTTCAACATTTTGGACAAATATTTACACTCTATCTGCGGGTGGATTTGCGCTCGTAATAGAGATAAACATCTCTGAAAAGAAGTGATAACATTTAACCATACTATATACATCGAAATGGGATCAAAAGATGCATCAAAAAGCATGCGTAAAAATAACTTACACGCGATATACGACGAGTCGAGTGAAAAGGTAAAATTACCCTTCCCGCCCAACACCACCAGTCGAGTGAATCGGTAAAATTACCTTTCCCGCAGATAGTGTGTTTTAAGTATATGTACTTGTTCGCAAATCTGGATTATCTCCAATTTGGGGTTATTTTTTACTTTATTTTTGACATCTCAACATGATGAAGAAGAATATGGAAGTCTGGGCATTTATAAATCATCAATTATCAATTGTTTCACCTGGATTATCATAGAAATTTCATACTGGGTTTGAACTAAGTCTAATTATATAGTACAATGAAGTATGAAATATACTCGACAAAGATGAAGAGGATTTTGGAAATAAGGGTATGTACAGGGCTTACGAAATGTTGAAAATATGTAATATAAAGTTCATATAATATTTTCCGGCACATAGATCATAGAAAATAAGCGATAATAAAATATGTATTATTTTTTAACATCTCATCAAAGATGAAGAAGAATATGGAAGTCTGGGCATTTACGGGGCTGACAACCGTCATAGGCTGGTTTAAGTGATCACTTTACACAAGTGTAACATTCACCAATTCTACCCATTATTGACAACCACACTACTCAAATTCTTGGAAGTTCTAAATATATTAACCAATTTAGAAACCTTGTTCTTGAATCACTAGAACTTCACTAGAGACATCTATTGGTGAGATGTAAAGAACCTTTTTACTAAGCAGAAACTCTTATATTAGTATGTGAGGTCCGAATCCTGGATTATAAGCACACACATGAGAAACGCCAGAAAATACCATTTTTTATTTTTATTATGAAGTTTATAATTTGACCAGATAATTAATTTACAACATTTTGAGTGTGTCCAAATACTTGTTCACAAAATCTGGATTATCTCCAATTACAGGAGTTATTTTCACATTATTTTTTAACATTTTAAGATGATGAACATCTCATCATTTTTAACATCTCATCTTGAGATGTTAAACAACAATATGAAAATAACTCCTGTAATTGAAGATAATCGATTTTGTGAACAAGTATTTGGACACACTCAAAATGTTGTATATAATATATGTACATACTTAATTAGAGAAAGCTAAAATGGCAGTGTACAATGGAGTCCTGGCACCGAACATAATGTATGGAACTGAAGCTTGGATGTAACAGAAGGATGAAAGTAGACTGAATGCAGTCAAAATCCGATCTCTCAGAAAAAAAAAATTGTTATAATATGTTGATCAAACTACACGTGATGTATCTAAAATCATTACTCCTTCACTCTTAAGAACAGTAATAAATTTTTCTAAGTTATTACGTTGTAGTTATATAACTTTGATGAATCACATTGAAGGTTTCCAATTATTTAAAAATGCAATCGAATACATCACCGAAATCACGAAACGCACATAAAAATAATATCTTCTTTTAAACCGCAACATTCTAGAAGAAAAAATGGACCCACTGCATCCTACTTCACGAGATTCTTATCTTTTTTGTGTATTCACAATGTTACAATTATTTATTTTTGATGATATCGATCGGCCAAGAAATAAACAATACTTCAAGGTAATATTTTTATGTGTGCTTTTAAAACTGTTGAAACGTGGGATAGTTATCTAAATTATATATTTTTTGCGTTTTACTAGATTCTTACTGCATTCGAACAGTATTTTGGTATTTTTTATTATGGGTTTATATTACTCACACCTAATATTATCTGTTAGAAATATATCTTTGTATGTGAGCCGTCTGCATCTTTTTTAGTTTTTTTTTAAAGCTCATCTTTCATTTTATTATTATTTGAGCTTACACTGTGATTTCCTGTTTCCGACGTCCAGTCAGCATATAATTTGAATATATATATATATATATATATATATATATATATATATATATATATATATATATATATATATATATATATATATATATATATATATATATATATATATATATATATATATATATATATATATATATATATATATATATATATATATATATATATATATATATATATATATATATATATATATATATATATATATATATATATATATATATATATATATATATATATATATATATATATATATATATATATATATATATATATATATATATATATATATACGTAAACTATAAACTGAAATATATTAAAATCTTTTGTGACGTACATGCACATTTACATAACGTCTCAATTGATACTCTTTATAAATTGCATTTTGGCCAATATCCTCAATAAATCTAAAATAATATTTTTCATTGAAAATACGCAGTAATTTAAATTCTTACAGGAAAATACATGTTGAGACTAAAACGAGTTCACTGGTCATAAATATAGAACCATACAGCTACTGCAATTTTAATTAGCCTCTGAAACATAAACCTCTCCAACGCGAATGCTTCAATACTTCCGTTTGCAGTTCTTCATACAATAATAACTCTTAATGTTAAATGTTATTCTGTGTATTTAATTTAAGATTTAAATTTAGATATAAAAAAATACCGTGTAGTATCTTATTACATTTAGTTTTATACTTTTACCGTGTAGTATCTTATTACATGTCATAACGATTTTCTTCGAGAAGTTTTCTAAAATACTCTGTCTAGTTGTACCGTCGGCACAGAATACCTCAGTGAGGGCACATAATTGTAATTTATAATAATGAATGACGGAAAAAATAAAATAAAATCTAGTTTCTGATTGAGTTATGAGAAAGCTTCGTTAAAGCGCTTCCTAATATCCTTGATTCACGTTTGTGAGATTTATCTCTTACGAGGCGCTGTAGAGACAGTCGACTCTTTCTAACCTTGAAGCGGCTCTGATTGATTTATTCACAAGGATGTTGTACACAATCATTAGGATTATCTGCTATTCCTCTACACCAGTTATTCTACAACTTTTTCTACATTTTCTTCTTAATTTTATCATATTCTGCGCCTATTGGTCCATATAAACATATTTTATTACGACTATTCTCATATTTAATATCATGTTTTCAGGTATTTCCTAACTAACTAACAAACAAACCATCACGCTGCTTCCCCGCAGGGGTAGGCAGAGAGAATCGAACGCCACACCACTCTGTCTTTGCAAACATTCTTTGCCTCTTCTACATTCATGCATCTCCTCATACATACCCGACGATTATTACGACTCCTGACCCGGCCGCTTTCAAGTATTTGACATACCTGATTGTGACAAGTTTTCCTCGGTCGTCCTCTGCTTCTTTTTTCAACTACATTCGCCTCATAAATTTGTTTAACCGTTCTTTCTTCACTCATACGCTCCACATGTCCAAACCATCTCAACACACCTTTCTTAATTTTATCGATAATGCTTATCTCAGCCTTACATTCTTTCCTTATTTCATCATTCGAACATCTATCAAACAGGTATTTCCCAGTATGTAAAAATAGTCCGGAGTTCGGATCTAGCATAGATTTAAAAGGGTCTTTGCTGAATAAAATACTTTTATAGATATATAGATTATGAGACTAATCAACATCTCTAGGAGTTCCGAAAATTTGAGTAGTGTGTTTGTCAATCATGGGTAGAACAGTAAATGTTGCACGTGAGTAAAGTTATCACTTAATCAGCTTTTGAAAGACCGTAAGCTCTGTAAATACCCAGACTTACATTTTCTTCTTCATCTTTGTTGAGATCAGTTCATTTCTAATATTTTTAACCATTGATTCAGTAAATTGTCATTCGCTTACTCCTTTCGAGAACGTCAAAAATCAAAAATCGTAAATTTTCAGTTGTGCATGTTTTCGGAATGCCCAGAAAATGTACTATATCCCAGCAAAAGCAGCATATTTTTAACTTAATATTTACCCGCTACAGGACAGAAAGTGTTGTTATTGCATTTTGAAGAAAAGTTATTGTTTAATTATTTTTTTTAAATATAGTTTATATTTTTAATGGAGAAAAAACATTCAGGTTTTACCTAAAAAGATCTGTTGCACACTAAAAAGTTCAATAAGTGGCTTGATATTTACTTTTAATACTAACTAACTAACTAACTAACCATCACGCCGCTTCCCCGCAGGGGTAGGCAGAAAGAATCGAACGCCACACCACTCTGTCTTTGCAAACATTCTTTGCCTCTTCTACATTCATGCATCTCCTCATACATACCCGACGATTATTACGACTCCTGACCCGGCCGCTTTCAAGTATTTGACATACCTGATTGTGCCAAGTTTTCCTCGGTCGTCCTCTGCTTCTTTTTCCAACTACATTCGCTCCATAAATTTGTTTAACCGTTCTTTCTTCGCTCATACGCTCCACATGTCCAAACCATCTCAACACACCTTTCTTAATTTTATCGATAATGCTTATCTCAGCCTTACATTCTTTCCTTATTTCATCATTCGAACATCTATCAAACAGGTATTTCCCAGTATGTAAAAATAGTCCGGAGTTCGGATCTAGCATAGATTTAAAAGCGTCTTTGCTGAATAAAATGCTTTTATAGATATATAGATCATGAGACTAGGACATCTCTAGGAGTTCCGAAAATTTGAGTAGTGTGTTTGTCAATCATGGGTAGAACAGTAAATGTTGCACGTGAGTAAAGTTATCACTTAATCAGCTTTTGAAAGACCGTAAGCTCTGTAAATACCCAGACTTACATTTTCTTCTTCATCTTTGTTGAGATGTAAAAATCAATTCATTTCTAATATTTTGAACCATTGATTCAGTAAATTGTCATTCGCTTACTCCTTTCAAGAACGTCAAAAATCAAAAATCGTAAATTTTCAGTTGTGCATGTTTTCGGAATGCCCGGAAAATGTACCATATTCCAGCAAAATTGGCACATTTTTAACTTAATATTTACCTTCATATTACTTTTTAACATCTCATCAAAGATAGAGAAGAATATGGAAGTCTGGGCATTTACGGGGCTGACGACCGTCATAGGCTGGTTTAAGTGATCACTTTACACACGTGTAACATTCACCAATTCCACCCATTATTGACAACCACACTACTTAAATTCTTGAAGAACTTTTATAATATTTTGTTATATAAAAGTTCTATATATATGAACCAATTTAGAAACCTTGTTCTTGAATCTCTAGAACTTCACTAGAGACATCTATTGGTGAGATGTAAAGAAGCTTTTTACTAAGCAAAAACTCTTATATTAATTCTTCCATATTCTTCTTCATCTTTGATGAGATGTTAAAAAGTAATATGAAGGTAACTCCTGTATTTGAAGAAAATCCAGATTTTGTGAACAAGTATTTGGACACACTCAAAATGTTGTTAATATTTACTCGCTACAGGGCAGAAAGTGTTGTTATTGCATTTTGAATAAAAGTTATTATTTAATTTTTTTTTTTAAATTTACTTAATATTTTTAATGGAGAAAAAACATTCAGGTTTTACCTAAGAAGATCTGTTGCACACTAAAAAGTTCAATAAGTGGCTTGATATTTATTTTTAATACATTTTATTATATTCTTAAAATTTTAAAAACGATCTCCTGAAAAATCAGGTTTTTTGATATTTGACGTTGTTGAAACGAGTGAGCGATTTGTGTACTACAAATGCACATGTGGTGTTGTGTAGTAATAAATTTTAAATATTATTTATTGATTCGGCATTAACTTTGTGGAATGACATGATTATTTTATTAAAATTAAACACTTGAATAATCCAATTAATCGAGTTTTATTTTATTTACGACTAGTTTCGAAAACGACAATTGTTTTCATCTTCTGGTACATATTAAAACTAACGAATTAAAATATATTTAGGTGTATACATAGGTTAATAAAAATAGGTAGGGGAAGAATTTGCGAGAAGTCTAAGAATTAGCATTAGAGAACATCGTCGTGGACTAACAAGTAATTATTTTTCGGAATTTGCAAATTATATCATTTAAAGTAACCACTCATTTGACTCTCATACACTTAAATTATTACACTCTGTTATAAATAAAGGTCAAGTCATGAATAATTTAGAAAATTTAGAAATACATAAAAATTTAACTTCAGATAAAACAATAATTAATAATATACTGTTTCAAAATACGTCACCATTATTATCAATGTTTCCTTTTACAAAAAATGTTGTTCCTTAACCCCCCTACCTATATTTATTAACCTATATATACACCTAAATATATTTTTATTCGTTAGTTTTAATTTGTTCCAGAAGATGAAAATAATTGTCGTTTTCAAAACTAGTCGTAAATAAAATAAAACTCGATTAAGTGGAATATTTAATTTTAGTAAAATATATTTTAAATGTTTGGGAGCCCAGCTCTATCACGCAGCATGTTGTTCAACTTACCATATTATATATTAAATGAAGCCTTACGGGAAATTTTTTGCTTACTGTATTAAATAATTAATATTGAATAACTTTACTTCGTTACTCGTTCAATTAAACTTGTCTGTACCTCTAACAAAATTATTTAACAGAGGAATTGAATCGCTAGTGTTGATACTTATGATATACTGGCGCTGTTCAGTGATTTGTGTGTGTAAGGGCGCTTGTCCACTACCCGGAATTTTACCGTCCGGAAGTCTGGTTTTGAAAAAAAAGCGACTACGACAGTTTAGCGTGATCGAATTTATCTTTATGAAAAGAATCAACTTTGTTTTCACCACTTTTTTTACTAATACAATTTAACCTACCGGTTTGAACAATACATTGTCATCATCAGGGCTTATTTTAAATAAAAAAACATCAAAATACTCTCACCAAAAACTTCCATACACTCCATAAAAATCGTAAATGTTATTTTTATTATTCATTGCGGAAAACATTCAAGAAATTCATCTTTGAATTTCTTGATTTCTTTTTCGCAGATACTTTGTGGCACATTTTATAAACTTTATAAAATTAAACTAATTAATAAAATTAATTTGATTAGAAGTTTGGAGTGTGTGAAAGTTTTTGGTAAGGAAATGTAATTAATTATTTTAGTATTTTATTATAATAGTATTTTAATGTTTTTTAATTTTTTAGAATTTAATAAACCCTGATGATGAATTAGTGGTTAAAACAAAGTTGTTTAATTTTATGAAGTTTATCTTTTAAGCTTAAGCTTAAGCTTTTTTTATAACAACGAACTTCGGTCTAAACATGTATTGTTTCTACATATAGAAATATCACCAGATTTATATAACAGGAAGAAGAAAAATTAAGATGTTAGAAGCCGATAATTTATAACGTAGAGCGGAAGACCGCCCGCAGGTTACCTAATTACTTTGGATCAAAAGGAAGGTTTACGTTTAACGTAATTATACGTTTATAACAGTAGGTATACATAACAAGAGTTACAGACGTAATTACTTTTGTTTTGCTGTATAAATATCTAATATTTAGAATAAGTAATGGTGTCTGATCGTAGATAGAACCTTGCGTGAAATTGCTAATCGATGTGTTTGATTAGATTCATCACATGTCAATCACGTTTTATAATTAAACTGTTTCAAGATCGCCTTCTGACAGTTTAGTAAATAGAAGATAAGATTATTTACCATTTTGAAGTGGCCTCCACATTTCCTATACGGTAGGTAATAGAGTTTATCAATTCATAAAAAAAAAACAAATATAACACAACAAGTTGTTATATTGGCATCTCGAGTTAGATGAAGAAGAATATGGATGTTGGGTTCGTTATTAAGTGATGACAAGGTCCGTTATTAAGTCATGACCTAAACCAGCCTATGACAAAGCTTTTTTAAAAAGAGAAATAAAAGTTTTTTTATTATTTACACAAATATTTCATTTTCATACTATTTCTGTGAGCCTATGCAGCTCATTATTAAAAATACGTATCAAATTGTGGTAGAGTGGGTTCGAACCGAGAAACTCAGATTTAAGAGTCTGCGACACTAACCACGGGACCACAACCCGACACTTATATTTTAATTTAAGTTACAAATAAGTTACATTTTAAAAAAGTATGTTTTAGTTTACATTTAGACCTGAAGATGGAAGCTTAGCTTCCGAAACTAGTTGTCTTAAATAAACTCAAGCGGTAAAAAAAGTGTTTTCTTTAATAATTTCTACATGTTTTACCACAAAGTAAATGCCGAAACAACAAATTAAGTATTTGGTTTGTCTTTTTTTATTATTTCACTGGAATGTTTTGAAAATATATACCTGAGGCGAATACTGTAGGTTTGTAAAGTGGTATGACTTCTTCAGGAATAAGGACGTGAGGAGAAAAACGAAATTTAGAAGCAATCGGTGAATTATTGGATAATTGAGATTTTGAGCAAAGAAAAATTTCAAATTTCTATTTTTTCAGATGTTATTTACGTTAGGTTCATTCTTGACCGATTTTCTAAAATGAATCAGTTATGTCGGAGGACCTCATGTAAAACACAAGTAATAAATCAAAAATCAAGGAAGAAAATTCCGGTATGAAATGGCGCCATATGAATAATTATGAAAGTAAGAAAATCATTAATAATATATCTTCAAATACTTCTGGCTATTTATGGTAATTATCAATAATTCATCATGTTGAATATTACTCGGAATGAATTAGTAGTTCTTACGAAGTGTTTGCAAAGCTGTTACATTTTTGTTTGTGTATTTTTTTCATAATGCAATGTATTTGGAGGTGTAAATATATGGACGTGAGACATGTTTTACATCCATCATCAGATAATCACTTTCAATATGTGATTATCATCTTTATTTACTGAAAGAAAGATGAACTAATATCTTCATGCCTTCATTTATTGATTTGGCGTTTAATTTGTAGAACTCCATTTTAATTTATGTACTAATTTTTAATCAAACACAGATATTTTGAGTCTACTAAGTTGTATTTTATTTGCAAAAACAAATAAAAAATTTATATTGTGACAATTGTTTCGCCTTGTTACGTGTCACAAGTTTTTATGTGTTTTTGTTAATAAAATACAACTTAGTAGACTCAAAAAATCTTTGTTTGATTTAAAATTAATACATAAATTCATGCCTTCTTCCCAACTTATCATCTTTTTAGACTGTTGGGTCAGTTCTCCTCGTCCTCAGATTGTAGGTCCTTCTATCATGGACAACGTTACCTAAGCCATGCCTTCAAATCATATTTTCTTTCTCCAGCATCAATGAATTCTTTGGTCTTCCTCTTGATGTCTAACAAGGAAGATGCATGGCGATGAACTTACCGTATAACTTATCATCACGCCACTTCCCCTCAGAGGTAGGAAGAGAGAATAGAATGCCACGAAACTCAGTCTTGGCAAACATTCTTCTCCCCCTCCACATTCATGCATCTCCATGAGGATGACCACACCCGCCGATTTTTCCGACTCGTGACCTGAGCACTTTAAAGTATATCACATACTGATCATGCCAAGCTTTTCTCAGTCTTCTTCAGCCCTTATTTCCAACTACATTAGCTTTAAAACGTTTTTGTTTTGCCGATCTTTACCCACGCTTTTTTACATACACAACACAAATTGGTATTAGGACTCGATTGTGTACAGCTAGATTAGCTTTAGCTGTTAGGTTTTTATTTGCTAAGTTTTCCTAGGTATATCTTTTTTCCTAAATTCATCCCAAATTATATTTGTAGACTGTTGGGGTCAGCTTTCCACATCCTCAGGTTGTAGGTCCTTATATCATGGACATTGTCACCTAGGACATGCCTTCGAATCTTGGCATCGAATATTATATTTTTGTAGAATTGATGAATATTTTAGTCTTCCTCTGAATGTCTTTCGACGGGGATCCATGGCGATTGCCTGGTTTAAAATATGTTCTCTGCATCCTATGTGCCTATACCCCATGGCGTGCATAGAGTTTTTGATCGGGGTAGGCAGTAGGGTTGGGTAATGATGAGGCCTAGTATGCACTGGTCGTGTTTCTATATGGAAGGTAGGGAAGGTGTATGTTTGTATTTATAATACCAATATTTACTCGGAAATGTTATTTGTTTGCAATACTCACTTTCAAACATCATGACTGTGAGTTTTAAATAAAAAAATCTTATATTTCAAGCTTACGAAACTCATATACATAAGTTCGACATTCACAATTCGATTTCGAAACTATTACAAATTTCACCAACTCAACATTTTTATTATTCGACCTATCTTGTTATAGCGTTGAGAGAAGACGATTTATTTTTAATTTAATTTTAACACGACACAAACACATAAATCTAACGGCGAACCAGTAAATCCTGCACAAAATGCTGTTTCTAATCACCTCATCAATTCTCAGTTTTAATTACCTTTGTTAAAATGAAAATAAATGTATTTAAATAAATTGACACCTTGAGATAAAACAATGAGATTAACATATATATATATATATATATATATATATATATATATATATATATATATATATATATATATATATATATATATATATATATATATATATATATATATATATATATATATATATATATATATATATATATATATATATATATATATATATATATATATATATATATATATATATAAATATATATATATATATATATATATATAAACTTCTAAAGCAATTGAACCATTATAACACATGTTTTTAACTACTCTTTTTTTCTTTTCTTTTCAAACAGACTGAGCTGCAGCAACCCATGGTCGGATGCCCAATAGCTTTGACATAATGTCGCATTTGAAAACGCGTGTGTTTTTAAACATCTATGAGTTCATGTGCTCAAAATCTTAAATCTCCTTAAGTTACTCACCGCTTGAAATTTCAACACAACGTTGCGTTCAACTACGCGCATGTTTTTATTTTGAATTACATTGATAAAGGTGACAGTTTTTTGTTGTTTAATTACTCAAAATGGCAGCGCCATCTTTTGAACATAACAACAACACACTCAATAATAAACATCGCTCATAGCAGACAGCGTGTTCCTTGACACTTGATTGTTATTTCATAGCTGTATAATATTTGCATTCTACATAATCGTGAAATTATATTTACGAATATGAGGAAAGCGTGCTTTGTGTATTTATAATTATTTCTTTTCAAATTAACAAGACTGAGCCTAAGCATTGCGTGGCCAGGTACATTATTATGTTTACAATAAAAATATAAACGCGTTTAAATTCGATATGAATCATAAAATATTTCGAGGTAAGATTATTTACTTGATAAAAGTATTGAGAAAAAAAACGTATTATTGAGTTTTTAAGATACTTAGTTCTACTGAACGTGACACTGGAATCGTGGGAAAGATAATGTCGATGATTAAATACGTGAATCAAATGAAAAAGAAATAATTCTTAATCTGTTTTGCTAAATTGAGCCCCTATCATATTAAGATTTTTTTTAAATACATAAATAACAAAACCTTGAAATTGTTTTTGCTTTTTTAGACTTGAAGATATTAGGTCACAGACAGGCAAAATCTTGAAAAATCGACTTTTGGAATAACGAACTAACTCAATAATGGACTAACTGTTGTCATGTGTATTTTTTTATGATCAGGAAAAATCTAGATATAGTTTCAACATTTTGGACAAATATTTACACTCTATCTGCGGGTGGATTTGCGCTCGTAATAGAGATAAACATCTCTGAAAAGAAGTGATAACATTTAACCATACTATATACATCGAAATGGGATCAAAAGATGCATCAAAAAGCATGCGTAAAAATAACTTACACGCGATATACGACGAGTCGAGTGAAAAGGTAAAATTACCCTTCCCGCCCAACACCACCAGTCGAGTGAATCGGTAAAATTACCTTTCCCGCAGATAGTGTGTTTTAAGTATATGTACTTGTTCGCAAATCTGGATTATCTCCAATTTGGGGTTATTTTTTACTTTATTTTTGACATCTCAACATGATGAAGAAGAATATGGAAGTCTGGGCATTTATAAATCATCAATTATCAATTGTTTCACCTGGATTATCATAGAAATTTCATACTGGGTTTGAACTAAGTCTAATTATATAGTACAATGAAGTATGAAATATACTCGACAAAGATGAAGAGGATTTTGGAAATAAGGGTATGTACAGGGCTTACGAAATGTTGAAAATATGTAATATAAAGTTCATATAATATTTTCCGGCACATAGATCATAGAAAATAAGCGATAATAAAATATGTATTATTTTTTAACATCTCATCAAAGATGAAGAAGAATATGGAAGTCTGGGCATTTACGGGGCTGACAACCGTCATAGGCTGGTTTAAGTGATCACTTTACACAAGTGTAACATTCACCAATTCTACCCATTATTGACAACCACACTACTCAAATTCTTGGAAGTTCTAAATATATTAACCAATTTAGAAACCTTGTTCTTGAATCACTAGAACTTCACTAGAGACATCTATTGGTGAGATGTAAAGAACCTTTTTACTAAGCAGAAACTCTTATATTAGTATGTGAGGTCCGAATCCTGGATTATAAGCACACACATGAGAAACGCCAGAAAATACCATTTTTTATTTTTATTATGAAGTTTATAATTTGACCAGATAATTAATTTACAACATTTTGAGTGTGTCCAAATACTTGTTCACAAAATCTGGATTATCTCCAATTACAGGAGTTATTTTCACATTATTTTTTAACATTTTAAGATGATGAACATCTCATCATTTTTAACATCTCATCTTGAGATGTTAAACAACAATATGAAAATAACTCCTGTAATTGAAGATAATCGATTTTGTGAACAAGTATTTGGACACACTCAAAATGTTGTATATAATATATGTACATACTTAATTAGAGAAAGCTAAAATGGCAGTGTACAATGGAGTCCTGGCACCGAACATAATGTATGGAACTGAAGCTTGGATGTAACAGAAGGATGAAAGTAGACTGAATGCAGTCAAAATCCGATCTCTCAGAAAAAAAAAATTGTTATAATATGTTGATCAAACTACACGTGATGTATCTAAAATCATTACTCCTTCACTCTTAAGAACAGTAATAAATTTTTCTAAGTTATTACGTTGTAGTTATATAACTTTGATGAATCACATTGAAGGTTTCCAATTATTTAAAAATGCAATCGAATACATCACCGAAATCACGAAACGCACATAAAAATAATATCTTCTTTTAAACCGCAACATTCTAGAAGAAAAAATGGACCCACTGCATCCTACTTCACGAGATTCTTATCTTTTTTGTGTATTCACAATGTTACAATTATTTATTTTTGATGATATCGATCGGCCAAGAAATAAACAATACTTCAAGGTAATATTTTTATGTGTGCTTTTAAAACTGTTGAAACGTGGGATAGTTATCTAAATTATATATTTTTTGCGTTTTACTAGATTCTTACTGCATTCGAACAGTATTTTGGTATTTTTTATTATGGGTTTATATTACTCACACCTAATATTATCTGTTAGAAATATATCTTTGTATGTGAGCCGTCTGCATCTTTTTTAGTTTTTTTTTAAAGCTCATCTTTCATTTTATTATTATTTGAGCTTACACTGTGATTTCCTGTTTCCGACGTCCAGTCAGCATATAATTTGAATATATATATATATATATATATATATATATATATATATATATATATATATATATATATATATATATATATATATATATATATATATATATATATATATATATATATATATATATATATATATATATATATATATATATATATATATATATATATATATATATATATATATATATATATATATATATATATATATATATATATATATATATATATATATATATATATATATATATATATATATATATATATATATATATATATATATATACGTAAACTATAAACTGAAATATATTAAAATCTTTTGTGACGTACATGCACATTTACATAACGTCTCAATTGATACTCTTTATAAATTGCATTTTGGCCAATATCCTCAATAAATCTAAAATAATATTTTTCATTGAAAATACGCAGTAATTTAAATTCTTACAGGAAAATACATGTTGAGACTAAAACGAGTTCACTGGTCATAAATATAGAACCATACAGCTACTGCAATTTTAATTAGCCTCTGAAACATAAACCTCTCCAACGCGAATGCTTCAATACTTCCGTTTGCAGTTCTTCATACAATAATAACTCTTAATGTTAAATGTTATTCTGTGTATTTAATTTAAGATTTAAATTTAGATATAAAAAAATAAAAATAAAAATGGTATAATTAAAATGTAACTTTATTGTAAAACCACTATTTATAGTGATATAAAAACAAAGTTACGTTTTAATTAAAAAATTGAAAATCACAAAGTAAGTGCTTCAAATATAAGTAATTTATTATTAGATTAAAACCAATATTTTTAGCTTTTCCACTTTTTTATTTGACCAGCGACCGGGTTTCGTCGTTACCGACATCATCAGACTGGTCTGATGATGTCGGTAACGACGAAACCCGGTCGCTGGTCAAATAAAAAAGTGGAAAAGCTAAAAATATTGGTTTTAATCTAATAATAAATTAAAAATGCAATTCCATCACGAAGTGTCAGTGGATAATATAAATCTATCAAATATAAGTTATAAAAAATATGGCATTTAAAAAAATTAAAAAAATACGAACGTTTTATCTAAATTTAACTAAATAAGATTATTTGGTCGGCCAAAGAAAAAAATTAAGCAGACTGAAAGCAGTCATTAGACCACAGTCTAATGTGCAGAAAAAAACGATATACAGGTAATTTTTTTCTTTCCTTATTTGTGTGTACATTTTGACCCACCTTGTGTGTAAAAGACACACAAAGTGGGTCTTGTCGGCTTGTGACTTGGATCTCTTCAAAAAATATGATAATTTTGTATGTAATTAACAAAATAATGAAATAAAAAATTAAGTTGATATATCGCTCACTCCTTTCAACAACGTCATAAATCAAAAATCGCAAATTTTCAGTTGTGCGTGTTTTCGAAATGCCTAGAAAATGTATGATATCCCAGCAAAGGCGGCATATTTTTATCTTAATATTTACCTGCTACAGAGCAGAAAGTGTTGTTTTTGGATTTTGAATAAAACGTAATACTTAATTATTTTTTTAAATATACTAAATATTTTTCAAACGGAGAAAAAAACCTTCAAGTTTTACCTATTAAGGTGTGTTGCACAGTAAAAAGTTCGATAAGTGGCTTGATATTTATTTTTAATACATTTTATTTTATTCTTAAACTTTAAAAACGATCTCCTGAAAAATCAAGTTTTTTGATAAACGACGTTTTTTAAAGGAGTGAGCGATAAATGAAAGTTCCCGAAAAAACTCATTAGTTTAAAATTTCATTTATAACGAGCCAATATCAAAACTATCAAGATAAAAAATATTCAAACTTTAAAACACATAAAACAAATAAAACATCCAGTTCTTAAAAACTAATTATAGTCCGTTGAAGAAGACCTTGCAATCTGACTGCATCGCTCTAATTACGATCAAAAGCATTCACATTTTCGCCACAAACACAATTATGCACTAAGCTGGCCGCAAATCTGCAAGTTGACTGTGTGTTGATCAATGGGGAAATTAGACACAGTGGTCTTACCGGATGTTCTATTGTTCAGATGCACTTGAATAGACCTGAATAAAAATAACTGGTCAAACTTTGTATTTTGGTCACATAAATATTTAAAAAATAAAAATAAGACTGCCAATTTTGAAAAAAACAAGTTGCAAAATTGTTTAATGTATAAGAGTTTGAAAATGTATAGTGAGATGCCTTATTGTATAAAGAATGAAAAGAGTCTGAAAGAATTTAAAAATAAATGTTTTGTTTACTGTAAGAAGATGTAAATATTTATACGTTGTAAATCAATTGTAAAAATAGTTTGTATTAAATTAAATATACGCTAACTTAAGAAATAAAAAAAAATAAAAATACTAATAAACATAACGCAATGGTGCCCAATGCATCATTAGTTGGAGTTAGGGACAGATATAGACAGAGAACAGAATCCTTAAAAGAAAAATAGTAGCAAAATGGAAAAAATACCGTTTTTTTAGCTCAACATCGCCTTAAATTCTTCGCAGACACCTTTTCTCAAATTTAAATACACGGCTGTTCCGGACCCATTTTATTCACAAATACCAGCATTATTCATTACATTGAGCTCCTTCACTAACGTCATCTATATCATTACTAATCATTCAGCCTTCACATAAATGTGTCGGGTTGTGGTCCCGTGGTAAGTGTCACGGACTCTTAAGTCAGAGTTTCTCGGTTCAAACCCACTCAACCACAATTTGATACCTATTTCTTATAATGAGCCGCTTAGGCTCATAAAATTAACATGGAATTGAAGTTTTTTTGTAAATAATAAAAAAAAACAATTTTTTTTTTAAAACCTGAGCAAGTTTATTCCTTCTACCTCTTTCTTACCTTGATTGAAACAATAAAAGCTGAAAAAATCAACACTTTGATCTAATCAGCATTAATTAAATTAAATAAAAAATTAATGCAACTGAAATGCGTTAAATAAACAAGACAGGATACAATCACAGTAAAACGTGACGTTTAAAAAAATGTATCTATTAATTCGTAGGAGTTTAAAGTGCTCTCCGATAACGTATGTCATTTTCAACGATTACAGTTCAAAAATAATAACACACATTTCGTTAGTCTTATACCGATATTATTATTTTATTTATTTTTTATAGAGGAATTTAACAGAGCAGTAACATTAAGTTAATTAGGATAAAAGTACTTTTTTAATACAAAAAATCGGACATCGTTTAGACGCACATTTGTCTGAGAGATCGCATTTCGACTGCATTCAGTCTACACCTGGTATAGTAAATAAATCTAGTTTAGAAAACTAACTAACTTACTAATCATCACGCCGCTTCCCCGCAGGGATAGGCGGAGAGAATCGAACGCCACACCAATCTGTCATTGCAAACATTCTTCGCCTCTTCCACATTCATGCATATCCTCATACATATCCGCCGATTACTACGACTCCTGACTCCGGCCGCTTTCAAGTATTTGACATACCTTATTGTGCCAAGATTTCCTCGGTCTTCCTCTGCTTCTTTTTTCCAACTACATTCGCCTCATAATTTTTTTAACCGTTCTTTCCTCACTCATACGTTCCACGTGTCCAAACCATCACAACACACCTTTCTTAATTTTATCGATAATGCTTATCTTAGCCTTGCATTCTTTCCTTATTTCATCATTCGAACATCTATCAAACATTTTTTTGCCGTACATTCTTCTGAGGGATCGCATTTAGACTGCATTCGGTCTACTTTCATCCTTATTTTTGTCAACTCCATACACAAGGGTTGGAATTTATTTTGATCAATTCCGCGGTGATCTAATTGGCTCGAAATAAAAATCGTAACAGGGTTCAAAATCATAACCAATATTATAAAAGAGCCACCCTAATGCTAGGAATAAGTATTGTAGATGGAATATCTGCCGACAGGGGGATGTTATTCGTGTACCTAATTAGTCGTAATGTTACCGCAAAGTAACTGAAATTCACCGCAAAAACCTGCCGATTCTCGTTGTTACAATTTTACACAATGCTCTGACTTTACAGGGGAGACAGAATGTAATTGCCTACTAATTCGACGTATTCAAAGAACAAAGTAATTTCGGTTTCGTGTACGAACGAATGCTCATGCGATTCTTTGTACAAACTATCGCGTTCACGCGATTTTTAATACCCTATTATTTCATCAATTTATAAATTATAAAATGACTTTGTAAAATATTGATATTATATATATATATATATATATATTATATATATATATATATATATATATATATATATATATATATATATATATATATATATATATATATAAATATATATTATATATATATATATATATATATATATATATATATATATATATATATATATATATATATATATATATATATATATATTTATATATATATATATATATAAATATATATATATATATATATATATATATATATATATATATATATATATATATATATATATATATAAATATATATATAAAGATATATATATATATATATATATATATATATATATATATATATATATATATATATATATATATATATATATATATATATATATATATATATATATATATATATATATATATATATATATATATATATATATATATATATATATATATATATATATATATATATATATATATATATATATATATATATATATCATATTATAACTCAATGTAACATCTACAAAATTTTCGGTGTAATTGGATAAATTGAGATATAAAAATATAAAAATAACTAACAATATGTAATAATGGATCTTTTTATTTGTGTATTAATTTTTAAATCAAACAAATTTTTTGAGTCTATTTGGTTGTATTTTATTGTTAAAAAACACATACAAATTAATATTGTGATAACTATTTTGCCTAGTTATGTCATTTTCAAACGAATGTGAATATTAAATGGACTGACTTAAATAGCTATACAATTCTAGGTACTTGGGTAAAAGTTTGAAAATGCCATTACTTCTACTTTTTTACTTCTGATTTATTTATATTCATAGTTATTTTATTTTATTTTATCTGTGCTCATATTTATTTTACCTCTGATTTGTATTTAGTTAGCCAACATCTAGAGGTAAATTTCTGTAGATTCACAACATTTTGAGTGTGTCCAAATACTTGTTCACAAAATCTGGATTATCTCCAATTACAGGAGTTATTTTCATATTATTTTTTGACATCTCATCAAAGATGAAGAAGAATATGGAAGTCTGGGCATTTACGAGGCTGACGACCGTCATCGGCTGGTTTAAGTGATCACTTTACACACGTGTAACATTCACCAATTCTGCCCATTATTGACAACCACACTACTCAAATTCTTGGAAGTTCTTTATATATGAACCAATTTAGAAACCTTGTTCTTGAATCACTAGAACTTCACTAGAGACATCTATTGGTGAGATGTAAAGAAGCTTTTTACTAAGCAGAAACTCTTATATTAGTATGTGAGGTCCAAATCCTGGATTATAATCACACACATGAGAAACGCCAGAAAATACCATTTTCATTTTTATTATTTAAGCTTATAATTTGACCAGATAATTTATTTACAACATTTTGAGTGTGTCCAAATACTTGTTCACAAAATCTGGATTATCTCCAATTACAGGAGTTATTTTCATATTATTTTTTGACATCTCATCAAAGATGAAGAAGAATATGGAAGTCTGGGCATTTACGGGGCTGACGACCGTCATCGGCTGGTTTAAGTGATCACTTTACACACGTATAACATTCACCAATTCTACCCATTATTGACAACCACACTACTCAAATTCATATTTATTTTACCTCTGATTTGTATTTAGTTAGCCAACATCTAGAGGTAAATTTCTGTAGATTCACTGTAAGCGAAACAATTGTCACAATATTAATTTTTACGTGTTTTTTAAAAATAAATTACAACCAACTAGACTCAAAAAAATATTTGTTTAATTTAACAATTAATACATTAATTTAATTGGAGTGCTACAAATTAAATGCCAAATCAATACACAATATAATGGATCTTCCTCGAAAGATATGTAGAGTAAGACCAAAAATGTAAAGGATGCTGCAAAGAGAGAACATGGTTCGAAGGCATTGCCTAGGTTGTCCATGATAGAATGACCTATAATCAGAGGACGAGGAGGGCTGACCCCAGCAGTCTACAAAGACGAAAGTTAAGATGTAGTTAAGAAGAAAATATAAAAATAACTCCCAAGTAGAGAAGCCAAGATTTTTTAACAAGTATTTGGATCCTTGTTTAAAAATCTTGGCTATTCCACTTAGTATTTTTTTTTCTTTATCTATTTTGATATCTCAACATAGATAAAGAAGAATATATCAGTCTGGGTATTCAAAGGTCTTACGACCTGTCCTAGACTAGTTTATGTGATCACTTTATAAGTGATCACCGTGAGCGGTGTTTGAAAATGATGGGGAATGCATCGAAACACGCCTCAGAATTGTTTTAAAGAAATAGTGGTATTTACCAAGTAATAATTTAAAATTGATACGTATATATTAATTACAAAAAAGTGATTGCAAAATCGATTAATGAAACTTTTATAGAATAGACCTAATGATGAGTCTTCTAAAGTTTCGTTGCTTTGTACTTATGATTTTTTTTTGAATTGTTGATTTTGTCTAAAAATAATTTTTGTTGGTTGTCTTGAAATAAGTTCTGTTGGTTGTGCCTAGAAATAAATTCTGTTGGTTGTGCCTGGAAATAAAGATTGTTGGTTGTGCCTAGAAATAAGTTCTGTTGGTTGTGCCTAGAAATAAAATTTGTTGGTTGTGCCTAGAAATAAGTTGTGTTGGTTGTGCCTAGAAATAGGTTTTGATGTACTTAAAAATAAGTTTTATTGGTACGTACATATAAATTAACGTTTATTGCAGTTGTTCATGTAACCTACTGACACTGACGCAATACGTATTCGGATAAATTCAATTCCATTATGATACGATCTTCTGCCCTTTAAGGAAGGCCTTTCTCACATGGCTATACATTGTACTGTACATTCCTTCGCCATTCCTAGAAAGTCGACCCCGGCATTACTTTATTTCATCGCAATTCTTCTAACGTTATGTGTCATTATCTACAACCCTATATTTTCATAAAACATTGAAAATATGACAAGACGAATAAGACAGATAAATGAGCCATGTGACGGATCTTGATTGATTTAAAATACTGAATCCATTGAATCTATTGTATTGTTGTTGTATCTTTTTTTTTTAAATAATAATAATTATAATAATAACTCTTTATTCCAGCTTGACTAAGTGGTGGGTGCAATACTTAGTCAGCATATTTTCATGTTCTTTAAGTATCAACTTTATTCATTTGTTGAGAACTATACACATCCACTTTCATTTTTTAAGAGATATAACCTAAATATGCTATTACTCCTTGTACATAATAGACAAGGAAATTTTTCTAAGGCAACTATCATTTATGTAAAAAATAAAATAAAACAGACCTAAAATATGCACACAAAAAATCAGAAAACTGTAAACGTTGATTAAAGCCCAATATATGATAAATCACAACTTAATTTTCGTTAAACGATCATACAATTTGTCTTTGACTTAAGCTTTGATATTTTCCTTTTCCCATTTTTCTCCCTTCCGTTCCTCTTTCAGGTATTTTCACAAATTAACAATTGTGTAATTTTACACAAGTACTTTGTTTAACATCATTTATGTGAATGACTTGATTTATTTAACTATTCTGTAAAATACACAAATAAAATAAAATTTTAAAAAATTAAACCCAGGTAACATTTAAGGCAATTAAATTTTTGCTTAAACATTGTTTTGCTATTAAAAAAATTTAATAAGTTTTTCTTCGAAATAAATAAATAGTTTTGAAAAGAAAAGAGTTATTGAAAGGTAAGGAACTAAGATTTTTTTTTAAATGTATGTTCTAAAAAAACAACTTCCAATAGATACATATTTTCGAACAAAAAAATTGTGCACTGAAATATTGCTCACTCCTTTCAAGAACGTCATAAATAAAAAAACTTAATTTTTTAAAAATATAATACAATTTATAAAAAATAAATATCAAGCCACTTATTGAACTTTTTACTGTGCAACAGATCTTTTTAGGTAAAACCTGAAGGTTTTTTCTCTATTTGAAAAATATTTAATATATTTCAAAAAATAATTAAACAATAATTTTTCTTCAAAATTTAAAAACAACACTTTCTGCCCTGTAGCAGGTAAATATTAAGTTAAAAACATGCCTCTTTTGCTGGGAAATAGTAAATTTTATGGGCGTTCTGAAAACACGTACAACTGAAAATTGACGATTTTTTATTAATGACGTTCTTGAAAGGAGTGAGCGATATGTCTGACCCCTGCAGCCGGTCGTGTTTTGAATTTGAATGTTTGAGATCTCAGCCTTAACGAATTATCTTATATCCCCTTTTGGATGCCCTAACTCCAATACGTACCTAAGTAGCATTGGTGAAATCGTAATCTATCAAAAGTACGCAACTCTTCCATATCCTTGTCGAAGCTTCAAACAATGAACAAAAAATGTAGATCAATTAGATTTGAGTGCTTAATTTATTAATCTTGATAATAATTTGTCTCGTTAAGCTCAGTTCGTGTGCCGTCTAACCTTCGAACGAGCTTATCTTTTAAACGTTAAATCATTTGACTGTAGTTTTTCTCACGTTGTTATATTTTGTATAACACTAAATATATAATACTTTGATTTATTGCATTGTTTACTTAATAAAAATGGACACATTAAATCTGTTGTTCTTTAAAATATTTTAAAATATTTCATTTAAAAGGTTTGAGCGTTGTAAAATCAAAGGAAAACATTTATTAACGTACCGTAAAGTGGGTATACATTGCACCAAAATACTGCATTTTTTCAAAAAAAATTCTATTCAGATTAGGTTTTTTACTTTTTCTGAGGTTTCAACTATTGCAATGTAATAACACATATACCTGTAACATGTCTGATACGTTTTTAAATTTTTATCTATTTTGCCTGTATTTTTTTTTATATTTATATTTTGGTGCAAAGTATCCCAGGGTAAAGTACAACTTTGCACCATGATATTTTCTCTACACTTTTCGTACTAGAATCCAAATTTATGCAAAGTAAAGGCTGTCCTACAAGTTTTGTTGCACCTTATAAAGGGTTTTGGCTCATAGTTCACTAAATGCAGATTATAATATTGTATAATTATGGAAAAATAAATAGAATTTTTTTTTAAAAAATATTGAAAAATCTAACAAAAATGTTTTTTTTTTCAATACTGAAGGTTTAAAATTATATAAAATTAAAGGTGGATATTAAAACATATCGTACTATATAGGTAATAGGAATTAAAATTAAATTAGGTCTAAATATGGTCAAGTTCCGGGACGGTAAAGAAACCTCTTTTGGATTGCATTTTCGGTTCTTTTATGGAACCCGCTACATCCTTCCAAGAATATTGAAGAAAGTCATCCTTCATCGGCCACTTCCACGATTTGAGACTCTCCTGCATGGATTTAACAGCTCTGTCTTTCTTTATTTCCAAAATCTGTCCCGGAAATTTATCTCCTTCATAATGAAATACGACATATTTTCCCACCTTCTTTTTACTGGTCCTAATGAAACGGAAGAACAAATACGATAACTGGTTTCAGTCATCGTTTTTGTTCTTCTCCCTCTTCCTCAAAGCTTCCGTGTGAACTATAATCAGTTAATGCTAGATATGCTGGAAGTTTCGATGCGGAAGGTGGGATCATTGATGTAGTTGGTTCAGGCAGCATTTGTGTCTCGTCAACGTTCATTTCGACATTTGGATCGTGAGCAATGCTCTTACCTGGTTCTATCGGTATCGTTTTCCTGCGTTTTAAGACTGAATTCTTTGGGTTGAATCTGTTTTCTTTCAAAAACTGTTGAAAACTCTGGCGCACGTCATCGTCATACGCCTTTAATGGCAACCGATTAAGCAACTGACTAGTTTTAGCAACAGTCAAGGTTTTATGTCTTTGCAAAAATGATCTTATCCATTCAGAGCCTGGTACGTTGTTCTTAAATATTCGTACTCTTCTGCCAAATCTATCCAAATAGGCTATTAGAATGTAGCGAATGTTAAAAACACTCACTGGGAAACCGTACTCATTCATGTCTACTATGCAGTTTACGAAGGATTGCTCTTCGCCCTTGTCACATATCGGAGGTTTTCCCACAGGTTTTGTGTGCTGACCTTTGAGCTTATAGTTAATCGTCATTCTGGGGATTTTGAAAATTTCTTCAGCCTTTCTTTGACTGATTGTACCATTTCGAATGGCCTCCAAACACTGCTCCACTCTCTTCGGTGTAAAATCGCAGTATCGTCTGGCATAAGGCCGCTGTTTGTGTGTTCTTGACATTTTTGAAAAAAATATACCATCAGGAATTAAGTAAGTACACAAAACCAATAGATATTTAGCAAACATGTCAAGTTGTATTAGCCGTTTTAAGACTTTTCAACAAATTAAATAACTATGGCCTTTTGTGGATACTTTGCACTTGGTGCAATGTTACCCCAAATGTGGTCAATACAAGTCAGTTCTTAAAAAAATATTATTTTTACATAAACTTGACAACGTAACTAAAAAATACAGCATTTGAGAAAAGCAGGGCCTATCTACCTACGATTTAGAGACCACTCACTTGTTGTAACTAGTTTCAGTATACTGATTCCACTGGATTTTTTCGGACACAATTTTCAGATAGAAAACTTTCTTTACGTTCGGACAGGAAAAACGCATTGACGCAATAGCGACCGACTGTTACTTCTGTAAACTAAAAAGTAGATTGAAGTGCCATCTATCAGAAACAATAGAAAGTAGAATGAAAAATGACATGTATCAGAGATGACCAGCTCTACAATTTCTTTACAGAAGGTGGTGCAAAGTATCACCCATGGTGCAAAGTATACCCACTTTACGGTAATATTGTTTTTAAATTGATGTTTTACTTTGTCAATACCAGTATTTCTAAAAATCTACCATTACACGTTTTTCGATGCATTTCGCATCATTTTCAAACACTAAAAATGTTGCGGAAGGCATCGAATCAAGTGTCACTGTATTCTTCCTGTTCTCAACACAGATTAAAATAAAATAAATATTATTTTTTAATGTCAGATGTTACAAAAATCCACTTGATGATCTATAAACCTTGTACATAATAAGCAAAATAAATAATAAATGCAATTCTCATTTTTAAAAAAACGAAATACCCTACATATACGTCCCACATATATTTAATTGATTCTTTACTAAGTTTTTTTTTTAATTTATTAACTTATAGAACAAGTCTTACCATCACATGTACGAACACAAAAATGTTAATGCAGTAATTTATTTCTATAAATAACACGTAACAAACCTAATAAATAAAAGGCTCAAATAATAATGTATTATAAAAATATCTAATTTATGCACCCGTTCTTAAATCTCATCTAAGTGGTTAAAAAAAGTTGCTATATCCGGGGTCTATATAAATTATTGCTTATCTATATCAAACTGAACACATACTAACGTACTATAAATGATACACTTAAATGTAATTAATTGAACGAGTCTCATAAACAATATTTGCAGTAGCTGGTCACACCCAAAATTTGTATGCGGAGAATAAATATTCAAGTAGGAACACAACAATTTTCATATTATTTTTGACATCTCATCGAAGATGAAGAAGAATATGGAAGTCTGGGCATTTACGGGGCTGACGACCGTCATAGGCTGGTTTAAGTGATCACTTTACACACGTGTAACATTCACCAATTCTACCCATTATTGACAACCACACTACTCAAATTCTTGGAAGTTCTGTATATATGAACCAATTTCGAAACTTTGTTCTTGAATCACTAGAACTTCACTAGAGACATCTATTAGTGAGATGTAAAGAAGCTTTTTACTAAGCAGAAACTCTTATATTAGTATGTGAGATCCGAATATTATGGATTATAATCACACACATGAGAAACGCCAGAAATACCATTTTCATTTTTATTATTTAAGCTTATAATTTGACCAGACAATTTATTTACAACATTTTGAGTGTTAAAAATATTGATTACGTGTGTAAAGTGATCACTTAAACCAGCCTATGACGGTCGTCAGCCCCGTAAATGCCCAGACTTCCATATTCATCTTCATCTTTGATGAGATGTCAAAAATAATATGAAAATAACTCCTGTAATTGGAGATAATCCAGATTTTGTGAACAAGTATTTGGACACACTTAAAATGTTGTACAACAATTTTCATTTTAACATCTCAACATAAGTGAAGAAGAACATGGAATTCTGGTAATCTACAGAGCTTATAGCAGGGGAATTGGAACTGGTTACGTCATAATTTTACACACGTGTAACATTTTCCATTCTACTCATGATTGACAACCACTCAACTGATTTTTTTATTCCTGCATATATCGCTCACTCCTTTCAAGAACGACATAAAAAAATCAATTTTTAGTTGTGCATGTTTTCGGAACGCCCAGAAAATGTACTACATCCCAGCAAAAGAGGCATATTTTTAACTTAATATTTACCCGCTACAGGGAAGAAAGTGTTGTTTTTGCATTTTGAAGAAAATGTATTTTTTACTTATTTTTTTAAATATACTAAATATTTTTCAAATGAAAAAAACCTTCAGGTTTTACTTAAAAAGATCTGTTGCACAGTAAAAAGTTCAATAAGTGGCTTGATATTTATTTTTCATACATTGCATTATATTTTTGAACTTTAAAAACGTTTTCCTGAAAAAGATGATTTTTGATTTATGACGTTCTTGAAAGGAGTGGGCGATATTATAGGTCTCATGATGCTTTATGTGTTCATTTGAGATATCTATGGTTGTATTTAGAGCAGAGATCCTTTTAATTATATGTATGCAAGAACCGAACCTTGGATTATTTTACATATAAAGAGACGCCTGAAAACATGACTTTATTTTTTTTATGCAGTTTATAACTTGACCAGTTATTTAATTAAAACATTTGACATTTAGAATGTGTCCAAGTTAAATGAAAACATTTTGTCTAACCAGTCTGATGATGTTGGCAACGACAAAACCCGATCACTGGTCACAGAATAAAAGTGGAAAAAAACAATAAAGTTGTTGTTATTTAAAATGCAGTTCAACCAAGAAATGTCAGCACAAAACTGAAATCTAATTAGTTTGATAGTTTGTAAATTATACGAAGGCATGATGATCAGCCTTGCCTTTAAATGATCCATACAAATGTATTTACATAAATCCAAAAATATTGAATCAAGTTTGCAGAGCAAATAATAAAAATAGGTATGGTTTACTTGTCGTGTCGACTTGTCTGAAATGGAAAACATATGAATCATGTATACTGTCAGTGACTGCATAAGTATTGGAGACCATGGCTCTTATAAAAGAAATGCAGAAAAGCTCAAATGCACATAGCGATCCGTGGAAAGATCCATGCTTGGTATACGCCTAAAAGACAGAATTAGAAATCAGGAAATTAGGACCAGAACCAGAAAAGTGGATATCATGGCTCGCGTAGTAAGACCGAAATGATAATGGGCAGGACATGTTGCAAGACAAGACCCCGCAAGATGGACTTCTAATTTAAAGATGGAGAGACCATGGGAGAATAAGAGAGGCGTCGAAAGACCTCAAAAGATGGTCTGACTACAAAGCCGGTGTGGGTGGTGAAAATTGGCTACGAGCAGCAACCGATTGCAAGAGTTGAAGGGTATGGAAGAGACCTATATATGTCTATAGCAGTGGAAGACAGAAGGCTGAAAAAGAAGAAGATGTTTCACTTTTAGCACAAAAAAATCAAGGGAAGCGGAGTATCGACAGTGGAGTGGATTATCCCAATGTATCGAGACAAATAACAACCATAGTTTATGGGTAGGTACGTGGGAAGGTTCGATGTCGCTTACTGACCTCCGACCTCGTTTGTTTTATAGGTGACTAAAGTAATTCTTCAGTGTGTGTATTTTGTACATGGTGTATGTAGTTGCAATGATTCTCTTAACACCCCAGAGCGATTGTTTCAATAGCTGTCCGTAGAAGGAACCGCCGCGATCTCACGGGTCGCGGAGTCCACAGTCCGCGCCGAGTGCTCAGTCCGGGTACTGCGGGAACTGCGGGGACAGCGGGTACAGCGGGTACCGCGAGTACGTCGAGCAGGGGTCCCGATCCCATCAGGAACTAAATACATTGAGAAACTCATAAATCGCAGATTACAAGAGCACGCCTGGCAGGTGGCCTGCAAAGGCACGTCATGAACCAAGCGCCATATTTATATGCATGACAAATTTAATTCAAAGTTATTTAAGCATTATTTTATTTTAGGTGTCTCAACTTGATATGTAATATCTATCGTTTTTAGCGTTATAATAACGGAAACTATTTGAAGATAAAATGAACAACCGACTGTCTGTTGCCTTTTTATGCTAACAATGCAATTCTTGCCCATAGCAGAGAAGACCTGGAAACTTTGTTGACAAGAACGCATAATCTGTGCAAGGAAAGTGATTTCATGATGAATCAAAAGTTTTGGTTTTTGAAAGAGATTAATGTAGATTTGACCATAAAAGTTTGGTGAAGTGACAAACAGGTAGATGATTTGGTGTATTTGAAAATAATGTTTTCTAGGGATGGAAAGATTGCTAAGATATAGAAAGGAGAGTAAATTTTGAAACCTTGAATAATATTGAATGATACGCTTAATCAGCAAATAAAAGCCTAACAGCTAATCTGGCAGTAAACAATGGAGTCCTGGTACCAATCCTAATGTATAGAATTCAAGCATATAGTTAGCAAAAGAAGGTTGAAAGTAGACTAATATATCTACACTTAAACGAATGTGGAGCAAACGATTTATGATAGATGTTCGAAAAATGTAATAATAAAAAAATGCATGACTGAGATTTGTTATGTTTTATTAATAAAATTAAGAAAGGTATATTGAGATAGTTTGAACACGTGGAACGAATGAGTAAGGAAAGAATGGTTAAACAAATATATGATTCGAATGCAGTTGGAAATAGGAGCAGAGAAATCATTAGACATGATCACGTAACAAAATATCAGAACATAGTTTTTACTGCTTAAAAAAACGTAAACATTTTGTGACAGAAAAATAAAATGGTGGATGATGGCACAGCCCTGAATAATTCAGCAGCCTGAGTCTTCTGTCAGAGAGTACTGAATCGCTCCGTTGAGAACTTTGAACTTTGGCGTTTTATTGTTGTTATTGGATTCACGTTTTGACAGGGCAGGTAAAATCTAAGCCACATACTAAATATACACATACCGCTAGTCGTTTGTACAGGGGTTGGCAGTCGACTATATTAAATGTTTATTCCCTTGAATATAGGTCGTAACAAGATTTTGTAAGCGGCAAAAAATTAATTGAAAATCATTATTTCTTATATTTAAGTAATTTTAGTAAATAAAGCTTATTATTTTAGTCGATGACACTTGTTTCAATACAGTTAACATCATTATCTTTAAGTTTTTTGACATCTCATCAAAGATGAAGAAGAATATGGGGCATTTACGGGGCTGGCTATTGATTGCGGAGGGCATGTGCGAAGGCACAAACTACAGAGGACGACCATTCAACTCTTTTTCTTCTCTGCGTGTCATGTCAGGTCTCCCTGATGTCGTCTATCACTTGAGAATTGTCCATGTTATAAAAGCACCTAGACGGTGTGATCCTCGTCAAATCCGGTATATTCCGGAGACATGAGATCTGTCTTCTACCCACACCTCGCGACCCACAATTTAGCCTTTTTATGACAAGGTGCAATAGCTCGTATTTTTCTCCTCTTAGTACATGCCCCAGAAAGGACACCTGGATCTTGATATCAATCAGCAACTGTTTCCCTGATTTTGTTCTTTGGAGCACATTTGCGTTACTGACCATATCAGTCTATGGAATGCGTAGCATTCTAAGATATAGCCACATTTCGAATTCCTGTAATCGGTTCATAGTGCCTATTTTTGAAGGTATTCGGTTCAATTCGGGAGACGATTCAACTCCGTATAGAGTTCTGACCTGATAAAACACCGAACCATTCTTTGCCGAAGCTTCAGATTGAGGTTGTCGTTACAGAATATATTTCTCATCTCATTAAATTATCCTCTGTTTTAACACACGGACCAAATTATTTCCGAAATAAGCTGTAGCAAGTACGCCTTTCTTTACTTATGGCGATACAATAGATACATTATTTATTGAATCGGCATTAATAAATAATTCAATTAATAAGATGAAAAGATTTGTAAGTTTTCGAAACTAGTATATATAAATAAAACTCATTAAGTTGTTTATTCAAGTGTTTAATTTTTTGAAAAATAATCAACAATAGATACAATTCGATACAACCAACTGGAAAATTTTGAATACTTTTAATTTGCATAAAGCTGTCAATAAATTGTTGCATTATCCAAATCACAGATTTAGCAGTTCCTGAGAACTCCACGACATGACGGACCTTTTTAGGTCCTCCGCAAAGTCCACTGTTGAAGAAATAAAACATCGACTGGCAGATTGCGAACATTTTTAATTAGCTTAGCTTAAAAGCATATGTAAGGATTGTTTTACCATATACATAGTTGTAAATATATTGTAACCGTATCCAAATCACAGATTTAGCAGTTCTCCAGTACCCCACGGCATGACGGACCTTTTTAGGTCCGCCGCAAAGTCCACTGTTGAAGGTATAAAACGGTGTTCCGTGATCGTTCTGACCCGCGTCCTTTTGGCTTGAACCTAGGGTTAGAACTTACTATTAGTTGCCAGCATTTGAATGCAATTTGAATCTAACTGCAAAGCTTACACTATTAGAGCGAGATTGTTTCGCCATAATTCTGCCTCTGGATCGCTAATGGTATGCATACTAAGTTGTAAAACATATTAAATATTGGCAATCACCTGCCAATCAATTTAATATCGACAACTTTTATATTGCAGTTTACCCCCCAGAAAGACTTAATTATATCAAATACAAATTAGACCCCGTAAAAGGTAGTATGACCATTATAGATTCTCAATTCTCAGCCGTTATTGCTGTGGTATGAGAATAACGTGAACATTGATTTTGTTACATTCACAGGCTTATTTGACCGCAATGGCAGCACCATCCGCAACGCACGCAATAGTAAACAATACCTACTCATGTGGTGGGACAGCACCACATGTCCAATGGATGAAATCGCTTAGTGAGAAATAAGCATTTTCAATGTTTTCTATTGCAATTGCTTTTTAATAAGCAATTCGCAAGCATTGTGAAATGAATCAGAAATGTGCGTTATCTATTTTCATCATTTTGCATATAACCAGACTAAGCTGCAGCATTGCATGGCTTGTTAAGCTAATTATAATATTATTTTTTAAAGCACATAAAACAAGATTGAACAAAATTGACATATGGGATCAAATGCAGAGCGGACACCGCAGGAACAAAAAACGCGCAGTCAGAAATGACTCTAAGGAGCATATCTGGCAAGAGTCTACGAAATAGAAAAAGGCAAACCAGGATTAGATAAAAATGCGAGATCAAAGATGTCGTTAGGTGAGGAAGGAAACAAATAAGACAATATTGTGCGCGTGTGAGGAGAGTGGAATCACCCAGACTCTCCCACATTGCACTTTACGTCCAACCCCAAGGTAGACGAGTCCTAGGCAGACCACCAGAGAGATGGATTGATAGTAAGGAATAATATCGATTCCTAACTATAAATATTATCTTATTGTCCTTTTCTCTCTGCCTTCCTATGGGCAGAAGCGGCTTGATGAAGATGATGAAGATAACAATAAAAAGTTCAATAACGTGATACAAATTTTTACCACCGCATTTCAGGGTTGTATTTGGAGAGTCACTCCGTCCCTCCCTCTCTACATGCCCCCTGTTTGTATTTTTTTCTCTCACAAAACTTTAGCGATCAATCTGATAAAAATTGCTGATGCCTTATCAATGGAGAAATTCTATTTTATTGACAGCTTGCAGAATTATATTTCCAGCAAATTTGCACTTTGCATAAGCGGATCGTAAAGCCCGCTCGGATCTGCACTCGGCGCAAATCTCTCTATCTGGCACACGAGTCTAAAGATGGCGATTTAGCGGGCGATAAGGGCAACCCAACCTCTCATTACGTCGCTCGGCAAAAAACAAATGTGGCATAAATGCAAAGCAGATTAGGCAACGGGCCGCACAACAGCTGGGTATTTGTTTCAAATTACCCGAGAACGATCGAATCGTGATGATTGGACGAAAGCATCACTGACGGAGCCTTGGGTCGAACAAAGGACCTGAATCACTCTAGAATGGGAACCGTCCTATGAAGTTTGTCTGATGACTGCTCTAATAGGCCGTTATTAGCGCGAAACCGTTTACGCAGGGGCCTTGAGACTCGCTGTAGACGATCGCCACAAGAAAAATAATTACGGTACTATCAGAAAATAAAAACAATTATTGCAAGTTAAATAAAGCACTTTCAATGGGTCATACTGAAACGCTTTATGGACGATTATATTTTATTGCATATCCTAAATATTGAACGTCTATATACCAGTGATTCTTAAACCGGGGCACCAGGGCCCCTTTTTGGGAGTTTTGAAGGTCTGATAAGGTGTTTTTTTTTGCAACTAAGGCTCAATGTTATGTTCTCAATATGGGATCTTCACAAAGCTCATTAAAAAAGGTTTAAAATATCACCTATGAGTGAACTTTGAGTATTTTTTTAGATGAGAGTTACATTTACTATTTACCTTGCTTTGATTATGTACTATATACGAGTATATTAAGTGGATTATTGTTTCTTCTAGCTAAAGAGCTAAGAAAGTTTTATTTTAATCTGTTTTGAGAACAGAAGGGATAATTTTGTGTGGGACAATCAGGATCTCCTCAACTAATTGCTGGGAGGAAACCACGAAAAACTCCTCAGGATAAGCCAGACTGTTGACTGTCGTCAACAGACCTTCCGTTCCAATATAAAACGGTTTCGACAATTTGTGTCCTAGCTTGGTTTATAGTACCAATGACCTTCACTGTTTTTATCATGTATGATAAAAATTTCTCTCCCTCTCGTGAGAGTTCCTTACGAACTATCACGGACATATCACGGATATCACGTAACTATCACGGATAGGTCCTTACCCAGGCTTTTGCAACGCGCCACTCAAAAACTGAAATGGAGTATGTTGAGTATTATCAGTATGAGAGAACAAACCTACATAATGATTCATAGAGAAAAGTTTAGTTTTTCAATTTTTGTTTTTGTTGACGGGGAGGGGGTCACATGATAGTTCTACTGTTTTAAAGGAAGTAACTAACTAACTAACCATCACGCCGCTTCCCCGCAAGGGTAGGCAGAGAGAATAGAGCGCCACACCACTCTGTCCTTGCAAACATTCTTCGCCTCTTCCACGTTCATGCATCTCCTCATACATACCCGCCGATTGTTACGACTCCTAACCTGACCACTTTTTTTTTTTAAAGGAAGTGATTATTTCAATAAGTTTGAGAAACACTGGTCTTTACTGTCAAAGTAAATCACGATTTTTTTCAATACATCAGGTCAACTTATCAAATCAAATCTTTGCAACTTGCTTGGAAAATATTGTAATTACTGTATTTATCATTACAACAAAGGCTCAGTATGATTAATTATATCCCAGATGACGACCATCGTTTAAAAACTCGACATTTCTACTTTTCTTATGATTTTTAACCACAACCAAGGTCAGTGGCGTGCGTGACGTAAAGGCACATAAGCAGTCCCGACCAAATTTGATAAATCGTAAGTGAAGAAACTGTGTGTCTAACTAAACTTCGCTTCCGTCCATTAGGGTTGGAACCAAGACTCCGTAGTGTTCTGCCAGTTAAGCTTTTGCTGATAGGTTTTTATTTGCCATAACCAATTTCAGCGCATCATTCACTCTCCTTTCTTTATGCTTATCAATATTTCCATCGTTAGAAAACATACTACCAGTATATGACAATATTATTATTATTAATAATTTTTTAAAAATACTGCAATTTTGATTTTCGATAGCCAGAATGGGGAACGTTACTCAAGTGTATAAAGTGATCACTTAAACCAGCCGAATACAAGGTGGTAAGCCTGGAATTTTATCATTCAATCATCTTATCAAGTCAATCATCTTATTTCTAATTAAAAATGATTGATGCTTTGTCTCAATTGATGTAATAAATATTATAATTGTTATAACCTGTCTTTTAGACTCAACCCATACATGAATGTATGAGTATACTGCAAACATTTTTTTATTACTTTATGTTATTTTTATTTTATCTAATCAAATGGTAAAAACAATTTGAAAATTGATTGCATTAATCGTTATTTTCAAGCGATATGATTCTAAGAAATCTTAAAATTTTCCTAAAAGATTATCTACTTTTCGATAGTACAATACATTTTAAGATATGGAATTACAGGACCATTCTACAAAAACTAATTCCAAAAAAAATCTTAATCTGAAATATATACATATATATATATATATGTTTATGTAATAAAATACCTAGGTACCTACCTATACATTTTATTAAGTACTTACAAATAGTACCTACATAAAACAGTTCTACCACCAGATGTCGCATGCGTCGCACTGAATAAAACAAAAGACATCAGATAGAAAAAATATAATATTCTGAACTGTCAGAATCAGATATGATAAAGATAAATTAAGAATAAACTTTAATTACAAAGCAACATATGGTTTATTTTATTATTATACACTTACTTTACATATTATTTACACCCAATTTATGAAGGAAAATATTACCACGTTATATATGTATATATATATATATATATATATATATATATATATATATATATATATATATATATATATATATATATATATATATATATATATATATATATATATATATATATATATATATATATATATATATATATATATATATATATATATATATATATATATATATATATATATATATATATATATATATATATATATATATATATATATATATATATATATATATATATATATATATATATATATATATATATATATATATATATATATTTTTTTTTTTATAAAAATGTGTATGTATAATGAGGTAAAAATTATCTAAAAAGTCATATATTTATTTCAAAGTAAAACTTTTTTTCAATACAAAAAAGGCGTTTTAAGAAAAATTCAAGTACCTACGTTAAAGGTCACCTTGGTTTAAAGAAAATTTATTTACTGGCTATTGATAAGTAGGCCTTAATAGTGTTATCATTCAATTTCTTAGAATCATCACTTATTTGAAAACAATGATAATGTTATCAACCGAGGAATGGAGTAAATACAAAATTTTCGATAAGATATAAAGGCTCGACAGATAGCAATACACTTTGTTAGATATTTGGATCTGAGGGTCGTACGGCACAGATGTCTCTATAATGCCTAACAGGTACAAACACAAGCTTACTGTGTACTATTTCATGACTCCCACAGCTGACGCCTTCGACGAGCCACCCCTAGTTGAAAAACTAACCATGTTGGTACTGTGAATGATAAGTGTAAATTGCTCATTTGTTGCAATAATGACGTAATTACACGTTAAAAAAAGTAAAATGAATAAAAAAACACTATTAACATCTTGAGAAACATCAACAGAATTGATTTTGTGGTGAAATGCTGCGATATGGCGCGAGTGTCATTGTAGAATTGAGTAAAATGGTGCCATTTTTAATGCTACAGCGTCAGTATGTAGTCAAAATGTAGTTTACCACATAACAACACCACACGTGCATTTGCAGTACACAAAAATACACTACAAATGTGTATGTAATGCGTTGTTTTATGACGCCCGATGAGTAAGAAGAAAAAAGTTCTGATGACAATTTTCGGGGATTTTTGAGGTCAGTTCGATTTTATAAACTAAGAAAAAAATTGTCTGGCTTTGTAATCTAATAATAAAAATTATAAAAATGCGTCTTTTAGTCCATAAAATACGGTAAGTGTTGGGTAGGACAGTTTATACCTAGTACATAAATATCCTATGTAAACTCACAAGTTAGATATAAGTACTAAAATCATACACTAAAGTTACTTCATTGTTAACTTAGCTTTTTGTCCTCCACTGCTGGATATATGTAGGTCTCCTCCATATCCTTTCATTTTTTCTGTCTGTCGCTGCTTGCAACCAGTTTCTACCCCCACAGCGGCTATGTCGTCGAACCTTCTTTTTTGAGGTCGTCTGACGCCTCTTTTATTCTCCCAATGTCTCTATATAAAAAAATTAGGGGTGAATCTAGCAACATATCCCGCCAATTGATATTTGAGTCTTGCTAGGCGATCCATGATGTCCGATATTTTGGTTCTGTTCCTTATTTATTCATACATACTTTATTTTATCTCTCTAGCTTAAACCAAGCATGATATTACCATGGATCGCTGTGTGTATTGCTAACTTAGAATCACTGAATTGTTTAATAAATCAATACTATGATTTTCAAAAGAATTCGATTACATTGTGTAAATTGTGGACAGTTATTATTACTCCCCGTAACCGCAAATACTGCACTTTCAGCCTTGCGAAATATTCGTCGCAATTTTTATGAATTCGTGCATCGGTGCAGGTGTCGGAGGGCGACTCCCGTCACGAATCTACATAGATGTATGCAAGAACAGAAATATACACTTACCTGTATAATATTACGTATGCGTCTATGTATCTATAACGATAGGGTTAAGTCTAAGACTTAATCCAGGAACGCACAGCTAGCTTGCGCTTTTCGCAGTCGGTAAGTGTTGTCGGTTTTCAAATCGTGAATGATCTGTCTGTGTGTTCCAGGACTTATAGTCACTATAATTTAGTGTTGATGGCTTTAAAATAAGTGAAATTCCTTATCTATCCCTCATTCGTGTAGTTATTTAATATATCGCTAACTCCTTTCAACAACGTCATATAATATATCAAAAGTCGTTAATTTCCAGTCGTGCTTGTTTTCGGAATGCCAAAAAATGTACTATATCCCAGCAAAAGCGGCATATTTTTAACTTAATATTTACCCGGTACAAGGTACAAAGTGTTGTTTTTGCATTTTGTAGAAAATATGTTGTTTAATTGTTTTTTTAATATACTAAATATTTTTTAAATGGAGAAAAAACATTCAGGTTTTACCTAAAAAGATATGTTGCACAGTAAAAAGTTCAATAAGTGGCTTGATATTTATTTTTAATGCATTTTATTATATTCTTAAACATTAAAAACGATCTCCTGAAAAATCTTATTTTTTTATTTATGACGTTGAAAGGTGTGAGCGTTATGTATTTTTAACTTTTACATTAATGGGCGTCCTTAAGATAGTACTCGCACACATGCAATTCAGTAACGTTCACACTTGTGTCTGCACATATTTTTTTTGGAATTTAAACATGTATTTTGTTTTTTTTTCATAATATTAAAGAAATATATACTAATCAGAGTATTTAAAAAATATATATATTTATCTCATTTCTAAAGCTCCTTTCCTTTCAATGACTCTTTTCTTTAAAATAATTTACGTTTAATACGTTTTACGATATTTTTTTTAGATATATCTGATAAGAAAATGCCATATGTTCTTCGAATGTTCTTCTAACTTTTCGCAATTCCTAACTTTTCCCCGTATAAATACAATAGACCCTTCATTTCAGTTGCGACAACTATAAAATAATTTGAGCTGCTGCAGATGTTTTTCGGGTTATTTTTATTTTTATTGCTATATTATTTGATTTATTATTATTATTATTACGATACGAGACGCATGCGCCGATGCTGAAAGGCAAACCGTTATTACGGGTGTAACGCACACTTATTATTTTATTATCCCGGGAGATCCGCCTTCGTTTGCGCGATCTCTCCCAAATTATAGGCATTAAGAGAATTAAACGAAACGAAGACGTACTTTTCGGACTCACGTGCAGTACCTATACCACCGGTGAATTTGGAATCCTGTCTTATTTACCGGTAAATAAAATTAATACTCTTTCCAAAACATTATGTTTGTTTTCTGATGTACTTGAAGTAAGTAAAATAATAATTCATAACGTTTTGAGTATGTTCAAATACTTTTTCACAAGTATTTGAACATACTCAAAACGGAGTTATTTTTACATTTGGACATATCAACGTAGATGAAGATTTTACATGTCGCTCACTCCTTTCAACGACGTCATATACCAAAAATCGTGATTTTTCAGGAGATCGTTTTTAAAGTTTAAAAATATAATACGATGTATTAAAAATATTAAGACCCTTATTGAACTTTTTATTTTGCAACAGGTCTTTTTAGGTAAAACCTGAATGTTTTTTCTCCGTTTGAAAAATATTTAGTATATTTAAAAAAAATATTAAAGAACACCCTTACTTCAAAATGCAAAAACAACACTTTCTGTCCTGTAGCGGGTAAATATTAAGTTGAAAATATGCCGCCTCTGCTGGGATATTATACATTTTCTGGGCATTCCGAAAACATGCACAACTGAAAATTGTCGATTTTTGATATATGACGTTGTTGAAAGGAGTGAGCGATGTGTGTAAATTGGTCACTTAGCCACCCTTAGGTCTTACGCTCTACCACAGGCCGGCCGATGAAGGAGGAGGATAAAGACGAATATGCAAAACTAAGTATTACCCAGACATCCATATTCTTTTTTAATTCAAGTTTTACTCAGTAAATACCGCTTTTTCTTAAAATCTTCATTGTGCCACGTGTTTTGATGCATCATTTTCAAACACCGTATGTGAAGCTTCACAGCTATTAGCTAACATATTAGCTAACATATTAGCTAACAATTAGCTTATTCTAAATTTTAGAGTTAGGTCCTTGGGTTGAAGATGTTTTTTTTTTTTTTTTTTTTATCTTTTTTTTATCTTTTTTTATTTCTTTTCAGTAGGAACATACACATTGCGTGGGAGGCTTTGGTTATTGTATGGATTTTAAGTAGTAGTGGTATGTACTAAATAAAACTTAAATAAAAAATGGATAGATTTTACCACTAAGTGTAAAATCAATTAATGAAATTCTATATTCTTCATTCATGTTGAAATATCAATGATTAAAGAAAACGCATGATTTTCTACCAATCGAGTTTTATTAAAGACTACTAGTCTCGAAATATCAACAAAAAATATTAAAACTTATTTCACAAATCTTGAATACTTAAGCGAAGAGATTCAGAGATGGGTATATGCACTTGATGCGTTATAATTAACACAACAGATAAGATAACAACGAATCAACAGCCGGAAAAGTTTGGCACTTTCGTTTCTAGTCGATTCCAGAGAATTCACAACATTTATAATTATCATCATAGAATTATTCTCTATTTATTCATATTCACTTTTATATGGGTAATCTTCTTTTTTTTCTTCTTTTTGTAGATCCTATGGATCTGTTTGAGCCTCCGCATGTCGCTCTTGGGATGTTGACTCCCAGCTGTCTTTCCATCTTTTCGGAGGTCTGCCTGGGGGTCTGCGTCCTTCAGGGTTACCTTGAAGGGAGATACGTGGAAGTCTGTCTATATTTTATAAATACCACTTTTTGTAATATAACTATTTTTGATTTTGAGTTATCGAGGATTTTATGCCAATTATTATTTGTGTAATATGCAGGTTGGAAAAATATCGAGTTGGTATTATATTTGATGTATGTACCTTATTGATACCTAATAAATATGTTTTTCTTCTTTGATTGATAGCAATTTTGTAATAACAGATAACATGAAATTAAGACAGGTTCGCTCGCTTTCTCGGGTGATTGTATTTCGAAACTAGCATTAGCATATTATTCATATTAGATTATTGAGTTATCTGTGTTTACAATAGCGGGCATAATACGTTTTGCATTAAATCTAAATATTGCTAGAACGCCTTCTCCGGCGCTGGAATTGATTCCTCTCCGCGGATCTTGGATAGCCCAGGGCCGTCTGCGGATTTATGCACGCCCATCCGCGGCGTGATGAATGCTCGCTGTCGCCTGTCCTCACGGCCGGTACGGGGTACTATACTCTAGCGGGATGCTGCGACCTGCGACCACACCACGAGCCTCGGCGCGGAGAGATTAGCGGGAGGTCCAGGAACTAGCGTGAAATTGGTCTTCGGTTGAACGCTTTAAGGCCCAATATACGATAAATCAAGATGGTATCTCACATGATAAAAATAGTGAAGGACATTGGTACCGTAAATTAGTGATAATAATTCAAATTTAAGGATACCTGATACTCTAAGAAGCATATCAGGCAAGAGGCTTCGAGATAAAATTTAATTTGTATAAAATTTAATACCATAATTATTAATTTTGCCAACAGGTAACTAACCATGTAAAGTAAAATGAAAAGGAGGTTAAATGTGTCAGAAACGAAGACTGTAAGGAGCATATCTACCAAGAATCTATGAGATAGATTAAGGAACACCAGGATAAGGGAAATATGCGAGATCGATAATGTTGTTAGGTGGGGAAGGCAACGAAGGAGACAATGGTATGCGCATGTGAGGAGAATGGAACCATCCAGACTCCCCCACATCGCACTGTACGGCCAACCCCATAGTAGACTCTTAAAAACAGGCCGCAAGGCCTACAATAAGAAGAAGAAGAAGAAGGATACCTGAACTCCATACCATAACGTCGTCACCCCCGTAAATGCCCAGACTTCCACATTCTTCTTCATCTTTGATGAGATGTCAAAATAAAAAATAAAAAATAATAATAATAGGACTATCATTAATAGATCGACCATTTAAACGAATGTATTACATGTACCTACAACTATCTTTATCAATAAATATTAAATTTAATTATTTTAAGACTTTATTTTAAAATTACGCTTGACTAATTTAGATTTTGAATTTAAAATATTTGGTTAACGCGGAAATATCAAAGTTTTCTTTTCTGCGACCTGATGTTGAATAAGATAAATGAATGTGGTATTAAGGAAGGAATGAATAGTTCCCCACCCCTAGTTTGAAGAAATATTTACATTTTTAAACAAAATATAAGTAAATCTTTAAGGGCAGATAGAGGAATACAAGAGACATAGAAAAGTTAAGCTGTTGCTAGAACATAATACAAATGATAATTTATAGCTTGATTTTTGATCTTATTGATCAAAATTCAAGCTAAAGTCTATAGTTATTATCAGACTTACCCGATAACTTGATGATAAAAAAAACTTCTTTTGACCTGTCAAAAAATGTATCACCGGATAGTAAACAAAGATTACGTGATTAATTATTCTTATTTATATTCGTAAATAAATTACCTGGATATAAGATAAACTCGTAAAACGATTAAAATTTGCACATGACGTTAATACCAAGTAAACATTGATATTATCATAGCGTTGCATACATTTTTTAATGAAGCAAATCGGTCTCTGACCTTTACAATTTTTACTCTCCAAAATTACCCTATTTTTCTTCCATATTGTACATACAATGAAAGTATTATATTTATAACCCTTATCCGCACCTAATGGTGCATAGGGCACTGCATCGAATTGACGAAGTGTTATCTTGATCATTACTTACATGAAGGCAAGGTGATCTCTCTTGAGCTTCAGGAACCAGTCCAGGGTAATTTTAAATGAATATTACAGTCTTAAATCACTAATATTTATTTTCACCTTCCCCCCTGGGAATCGAACCCGGGACCTTCAGCACGGTAGCTAAACACGCTGACCATTACACCACGCAGGCGGACAAATGAAAGTATCAGTATTCAAAATCTAAATTTTAAAGTGGTCTTCATTTTATAACCCTAACCCTTACCCAATAGTGCATAGGGCATTGAATCGTATCGATGCAGTGTCAACTCGATCGTTTAAACAATTTATTTGTAAACGAAGATGATTAATGATTTATTAATTTTGTTCTAACTCTCCGATCTATAACCGGAAACACGTCACGATACTCGGCTGTCCAAAGTCAAAACACAGTAAGAGACATTTTTTGTCGTACGTTTTTTTTTCATTTTTGGACTAAGTAGATTCTACATAGTCTGAAAATGAAAAAAACGCACGACAAAAAAATATTCTATTACTGTGTTATTACTTAGTCCAAAAATGCAAAAAAAAAAGTACTACAAAAAGGCCCCTTACTGTGTTTTAAGTTTGGACAGCCGTACTGGAATGAGTATGTAAACAGATTGTCAGAAGACAGACTTCCATGTATCGCCCTTCAAGGAAACCCTGAAGGACATAGACCCCCAGGCAGACCTCCAAAAAGGTGGAGAGATAGCTGTCAGTCGACATCCTAAGAGCAACAGAATGAAGATTGCGGGGGATGATCAACATCTGAGATGAGTTCGCTTTGTGGAACCAGTGCCTTGTGCACCACTGGGAATGTGGTCTGATATATTTTACAACATGGTTGAAAAAACAAGCAGCTATTTTCATTCATTGATTCTCTCTTTTTGTGTGGATATATTAGGTTAAAATAGATAAAAACTACAAAAAAGTATGTAAAAAAAACAACTCCACCGACAAGACACACAACGTGGCTAGGTGGGTCTCTGCAAAAAGTATTTTAAATATGTTTATATTTTTTGTTTGAAATAAATGTGTACAATTTATGTAAATAAAAAAGCAACAAAAAAGTCACTGTGCGGTAAATTCATCCATTTTTAATTTCATTTTAACTTGGTACATACCACAATTTTTTTAAATTTATTGTGGCACGTGTTTCGATGCATTCCGAATCATTTTCAAACACGGTAAAATAACATGCACACATTATGCGGTGTTCGAAAATGTAACATTTCAAAATTGTAAAACACACACGGCGTTTGAAAATGATGAGGAATGCATCGGAACACGTGTCGCAATAGATTTTAAGAAATTGTGGTGTTTACAAGTAAAATTTAGATTAATAATTAAAAATGTTTTTATGTTGATGATAAACAATGTTGTGAATTCTCTGGAATAGACTAGAAACGGAAATGCTACACTTTTCTAGTTGTTTTTTGTTGTTATCTTATCTGATGTGTTTATAACAACGCAATAAGTGCGTAAACAAGATAATTATTTTTTAATTTCATTTATTTGTTAATATTAATGTTTATGTACATATACAAACATATGTAGATTATTTCATTTATAAATTTGTAAACAAAACTAATATCTTTTTATGTGAACCGCTATCTCGTGGATGGAATTCTTTTTACATTTTATTTTAAATGACAAGTGCTTTATTTTAATACTTATTTATTTATTTTTATTTATTTTAGAACATATTACGTACATAAGTCAGATTTATAATATTTTATTTAAATAATTTCCATTACTCATTTTGGCATTTATGTTAAAAAAACAAAAAAATTAAAAAAATATATAAAAATAAAAATATTTAAAAAAAAACATGAGGTATGAAGCATGTTTAATCACTTACACAAATATGTTTCCATAAAGTATTATTTCATTCATTTTGGATCCCTGACGGGGTTCTATGTTATATATCGCTCACTCCTTTCAAGAAGTCATAAATAATATATAAATAATATAATAATTAAACAATACCTTTTATTCAAAATGCAAAAACAGCACTTTCTGCCCTGTAGCGGGTAAATATTAAGTTAAAATTATGCCTCTTTTGCTGGAATATAGTACGTTTTATGGGCATTCCGAAGGCATTCACAACTGAAAATAGTCTATTTTTGATTTATGACGTTATTGAAAGGAGTGAGCGATATGTCAGGCAGCTGGTTAATTTGGGTAAAGGCAATATTTTGCAAGGACCTTGCTCTAAACTTAGTAGTGTTTATCGGCTCCACGGATATTTTATTATGTCCTCGTGTATTGTAATGTTGACTTTCTCTGTTAAAATCGGTTTGGTGTTGCCTTGAGTCGTTTTAAACATTATTAGATGTATTGTATTTGTAATCTCATATGTTGGGAGAAGGGTTTAACTTGGTTTCTTTAACATTTAAACACCATATTTCTACTGTTTTTCAATCATCATCAATCACGTCAAACGAAAAATTAAAAGAGTCCCGTTAGTACCATTGAATTCCTTTAAAATCCTTTTACACCAACTGATAGCATTTAAAAGGATCGTGATGATATTCTCTGCGATGAAATGTTGTATTATTTATGAGCTTAGCTACACAAAATTTGATACAAGTATACCAGTAAGTCAAAAGGTAATTTTTATTTACATTCTCTCAATATTTGTAGATTCATACATTTGAAACCTTTTTTTTCGTATAGAGTTTATTCATCTCATTCTATAAAGTGGTACATAATACATAATTCAAATATTTCAGCAAAGTTTAACCCTCTCGTATAGTGATAGTTGAAAAAATACTAATAACTTTTTTTAGCACAAATCTTTATAAATTTGATTTAGTTGCATTTTGACAACTCTAAATACATGAAGAAAAATATGAAGAACTCCAGACTTGTGGACAAGTATTTATATACACTCAAAACGTTGTTTACACTAAAAGAAAATTATGAATAAATTTAGAAATGAAACCTACCTAGAAAAAATTATGCAAAACTGCTAAAAACTAAAATGGTATATCTGTTATATTTGTATCTAAAGAACATTTTCTTAGCATTTCATCATAGATGATGAAGAACATGGAAAACTGGGTATTTCCAGGGCTGACAACCTGTATCCTAACAGTGCTGCTGTAAGGGTGTGATTCGCGGCACCTCTCTAAAGCTCAGAGCAATAAACTGGTTAGTTTTGAAAATAGGTGCCTGAGGCAAATACTGGGTGTAAAGTAGTATTACTTTGTCAGGAATGACGATGTGAGGAGAAGGACCCAACAGCCCATCATACTGGAAGTCCTGAAGAGGAGAAGATGGACATCTGGTTGGGACATGTCCTTAGAAATCATTATCCCCTCATGTATCTTCTTCCAACACCGAGGATTCCGGCGCCCCGGAAGGCCGCTGACGACCATTCTCCGACTATACTCAGCGGAACTTTGAGATGCCGGACTGACCTGGGAGGAAGCCAAGGAGATGGCGCGTGACAGAGTGACTTGGAAACGTCTCGTGTTGCCCATATGCTCCACCTAGGGGGCTAACATGGAAAAAAAGAAGAAGACACCCTGTGATAGACTGGCCAAGTAATCACTTTACACACGTGCAACATTCACCATTTTACCTATAATTGACAACCACAGTTCTATTTTTTTGGAACTCCTACAAATGTAATTATCTCATTTTTTTGACATCTCATCAAAGATGAAGAAGAGTATGGAAGTCTGGGCATTTACGGGGCTGATGACCGTCATAGGCTGGTTTAAGTGATCACTTTACACACATGTAACATTCACCAATTCTACCCATTATTGACAACCACACTTCTCAAATTCTTGTAAGTTCTACATATAAGAACCAATTTTGAAACATTATTCTTGAATCAACTTCACTAGAGACATCTATTGGTGATATGAAAAGAAGCTTTTTATTGAGCAGAAACTCTTTTATTAGTATGTGAGGTCCGAATCCTGATTTTGTGAACAAGTATTTGAACACACTCAAAATGTTGATTATCTCATCGCGATGTACGTGGGCATTCTCCAGAGTCATCTATGATTGAATTTTTTTGGATTGAATTTTTTGATGGATTAAATTTTTTGTTAATATTTTGAACATTAAAAAGATGTCAAAAAGTCACAGAGTTAGCGATTTCCTTTTTCCGCCGCAACATATGTTCGCATTCCAGGATTCTCCTCACTGCATGATAATGATCCCCGTTCCGCGTTTACCGTAAGCTGTTTCTTCCCTAATGCTGGCTAAACATCGGTTCAGAACCCGGAAAGTATAGACCGCAAGGCTGTGAGTAGCGGGTAGCTGTCATTACTGCGCCACCGATACCACGATTCGTGGGTAGCGAAAAGTACTGCTAACTGAAAACCTAGTGGTGCTTTAGAGTTGTCCCAGTGAAAGGTGATGCTTGTATTGCATTCATCGATATGATAAAAACGTGTAAAATACAAAATTGGGGTGGATATTATTCTTCACACAAAAAATATTTTATTTGATTCTTATTTATTATTTATTTTAATTTATTTATTTGGTAATTTAACAGAACAGTTATGTAAATACATTTACAATAATAAGTAACAAAATAACAGGTAACTGTAACATTCCATTAACAAAATTTCAAATATGTCGTTAAATATAAATACCTGGAAGAGGCCACAAGTTATAATAGTCAAAAAACTTAACATGTTTTAAAAATTTGTGCAGTGTAGACGATCATGGGTAGAATGGTGAATGTTGCACGTGTATAAAGTGATCACATAACCAGCCTATGACTAGTTAAATGATCACTTTACACAAGTGCAATATTCACCAATCCACCTTTGATTGATAACTACAAAACTTGAAATTTTGGAACTACTACATATATCATTAATCTCATTCATTATTTATTAATATATAACCGTGGGCTGGTACTTGAAGCGTTTGACTGAGCACCTTCTTATGTAATTAACAACCGACTTAATATTGCATCAATTTGATGCAGTGCCCTATGCACCATTAGGTGCGGAAAAACCCTTAATTGTAAATTGTGATGTGCTGTACGATTTACTTCGCAAATTCATTTCGAATTACATTGTATATCGTTGGAGGATAATGACTTAAAATGAAGCAATAAAATAAATCAGCAGACTATCCATGTATTTACTCGCTGTATTGAGGAAACCTTCGCAGGTGCGCTTTGTACCGATGATTACGGAAATATCCACTGGTACAATCTACAAATTAATTGAACACATTATAACAACGGCTTACATCGATGAGCAAATAATCCAAAGGCACTCCCAACCTAACGCTCAATGGGTTCCATGGATTAACAGAACTAAAAAAAAACCTTGAAAAGATCGTACGTCCAGACTTTAAATTTATTTACAACATTTTGAGTGTGTCCAAATACTTGTTCACAAATCTGGATTATTTATTTATTTATTTATTTGAACTTTGTACAATATGTATGTACGTTGGCGGGCTTATTGCTATAAACCAATATCTTCCAACCAACCAGTGTGAACCAACAGACTAGTGTGAACGATCTAGGCTTGTACCTTTTGATTTCTGTTAGAAATTAGTGGGGAGATAATGCTTGAACAGGTTAAGACAAGGATAAGAAAAAAGAAAAACAAAGAAACATAAGAGAGCATAATTACAAATTAAGAATTTAAACAGGGTAACATGAGTAGAAAAACAAAATGACGATAGAGTAAGGAAGGCATGGGAAAAGGGAATCAAGTAGAAAGTTTAAGGAAGAGAGGAGGGGTCAGGGGAGGAGGAGATGGACAGTTATGGTTCTAAGGTAAGATAATGATGTTTCAGGCGTTTTTTTGAAGGTTAAAATAGAAGGTTAAAATAGATTATCTCCAATCAGGAGATTTTTGACATCTCAACATTGGTGAAGAAGAATATAGAAGTCTAAGCATTTACGGGGCTTACTTAAGTGATCACTTTACACACGTGAGATGTTGACATTCGCCAATTCTACCCATGATTGTCAACCACACTACTTAAAATCTTGGCTCTTATAATTATGTTTGCCAATTTTTACACCAACTGTTTGAATCAACAAGAATTTCACTGGAGACATCTCTGATGAGATGAGAGAAGCTTTTTATTGAGCAGAAACTCTTTCTATGACGCCATAAACCAGCCTATGATGGTCGCAAGCCCCGTAAACGCTCAGACCTTTAATTTTTTCTTAATCTTTGTTAAGATGTCAAAAAGTAATTAATAAATAACTTCTATAATTGGAAATCATCCAGATTTTTTTATTTGGACACACTCAAAGTGTTTTAGTTAGTTTTTAAATAAAGTTTAGTATATTATCTTCATTTTTTTTAATATCCACTGGGAGGCCATTGAATTAACCATCCTATTGTTTAATATTACTTAACGAATTTCAATAATGCATTTAATAATTTCAGTAACGTTGAAAACCCCTGGCTATCTAAAACGTCAGTTGAGCGTTTAATTGCAATTTAGCTCGGTGTCTTGCGGTATTGTTTCCTCACAAGACTCCCGCTGATACAGCACTTAGTACTGAGTACTTGCACGTACGAACTGTGTAAAGCCTGGTTTACATTGACTCAGTTACTGACTTACAACATAAGGCAAGTCAGTGCTGACTCGGCACTGCCATCGCATAAATTAATTTCACGTCAGTACAGTGAATGCTGAACGATGTATAACACCTACTCTAGGTAACTAGACTATTCCATGTCTGGCACATGGGACGCATAGAACCTGAACATACTGTAAACCAGAAAATTGCCATGTATCTTCCTAGAAAGACATCTAGAAGGAGACCAAAAAAATCATAAATGCTACAGAAAAATTAACTACTCTAGGCAACTTGAAACTGCTGAAATGCGAATGCTTAGGTGGTCAGCTGGAGAGTCAGAGCAAAATAAAGAGTTCACGCATTCGCGGAAGCCTGAGCGTAACTGACATCAATAGTAAAGAAGAAGAAAGACAATTGAGACGGTATGGGCACATAGAACGTAGAGAACCTGAACATATTGCAAACTAGGTTCCTCGAAAGACATTTAAAGGAAGACCAAAAAAAATCATGGATGCTACAGAGAGATAACGTGGCAAGAAGGCATGGCCTACAGAGAGATAACGTGATTAGAAGGCATGGCCTAGGTGACGTTGCATACGATAGAAGGACCTACAACCTAAGGATGAGGAGAGCTGACTCCAATAGTCTACAAAGACTTTAACTTGGGATCTAGCCAAAAAGAAGAAGAAAACACTGTCGCATTAGTGCTGACTTCAATATTCTCGGTGTATATTTTTATCCAGTCTGCTCCTCCCGCTTCCCGCACCAGCGATACTGATATTATCTAAACACCAAATTCAGTAATTGTTCAGGTGTTGAATCAGAGTTGTAGGGTATCCATCGTTTATCCAATTTCTTATCCACACTTGCTTATTTTTAGATGAAGATATATATTCTTAACTCTTCTAAAAGCAGACGCTCAATCTAAATATTTCTCAACAAATTATTGACTCGTATCAAACACGTCCGTTTTCGAGAATTCATTTTTCCTCACTGATTTAAGAAGCGTTTTTGCACCGTGAAATAAAAACTTCAATGATAACTGCGTAATCAGTGTAGTGTACTGCGTAGTCAGTTCTCGGCACCAGTAACTGACCCAGTGTAAACCAGCCTTAATGCTGTGCACTATTCTCAAATACAGTCTGTACATGATCTTTGGACCGTGGGACCTTCTCAAATACATGAAAATTCTTGCTTCAAAAGGCAATATATACTTGATTCTAATATATATGTATATAAATAAAAATATAATTTTCTCGAATTTTTTGTGCTGATACTTGTGGCACATTTAATAAACTTTATAAAATAAAACTTCAACATTGTTTTTAACCGTTTTTATTTTCAGAACTTTTTTCCAACCTGTTTCGATAAGCACCTTGTCATATGAAGTCACCTTGTCATACTGAAACTATATCCCAGAATAGATATATAGTAGTTTCACTACATATCCATCCCCAAAAATGACAAGGTGCCTGTCGAAACCGGTTAGAAAAGAATGCCAAAAATAAAAATGGTTAAAAACCAGGGTAAAGTTTGTTTTTATAAAAAATATTAATGTTCTTTTGTGCAATATCTCCTTAAGTTT